>NC_084563.2:0-82500 GCF_033978685.3 Nerophis lumbriciformis
CCCTAACCCTAACCCTAACCCTAACCCTAACCCTAACCCTAACCCTAACCCTAACCCCTAACCCTAACCCTAACCCTAACCCTAACCCTAACCCTAACCCTAACCCTAACCCTAACCCTAACCCTAACCCTAACCCTAACCCCCTAACCCTAACCCTAACCCTAACCCTAACCCTAACCCTAACCCTAACCCTAACCCTAACCCTAACCCTAACCCTAACCCTAACCCTAACCCTAACCCTAACCCTAACCCTAACCCAGACATTATTCTCAGGACTATTTTTTACCTGAACATTGGCCTCAAAGACGTCCCCGCAATCCTCCCCGTCCCAAGAAGACACGCAAGAAGCGTCAGGACGCTTCTCGGAGGACTGCACCCCCTGACAACTCCACAACGTCCATGGAGGGGAATTTAAAAGCACAGTGTTTTTATAATATTATCAAAATAACACATCATTTGAATAATGTTACAAAAGACACTCACCCCCAGTCCATAATAAAAATGGAAGAGACGCTTGCCACCATGATCAAACCAGCGGTCTCCAACCCTGACGTTGAGACGCTTATCAGGTGCAATGCCAGGACTTGGGCATTAACGACGGTTGAGGTTTTAAGAGACCATTATAAAAACACTCTACAAGTGGAATTGGACAAGATAACCAGTTTTATTGACGAGGTTTGGAGACCCGCTTTTCAGCTGGCCTCTACATGGGCCAAGAAACATCTGGGACGCAGACTGATGGGGGACACCCTCGGGAAGGCCGAGGCTCTGATCGTCGCGGCCTTCGCCGACCCCCCTGTCAACGCGGAGGTGGTACGCCCGGCCCAGTCCTTGCCGGTCCAGACCGCCACCCGGGTATCGGTGGGCACCCATACTGACCCTACGGGCCCTGACGGGGCTCCTGGGGTGGTACGGGCTAGCAGCCCTCCGGCTCGGGTCGTCGCCCGGGTCTCGGTGGCTACCAGCACCGACGCCGTGGCTCCAGATTGGTCTCCTGAGGTGGATCGGGATGCAATCCCTCCAGCACGGGTTGCCCCGATCTTCCTTCCTCGTCGACCGGAACCACCCAAGGAGCAGAGGGTGACACAGCCCCGGGCCACGGACAGCGGGCCTGCCCAGGACACCCTCGGCGAGGCTCCGCCCACCCAGCTTATTCCTGCATCTCGCAGGAGGCTTCCTCTGGGATCACCTGCAAGACAAGACACACAGGAGACCCCCACTCAGACCGAGGACGACGATGACTCACCACGTGGGTCCACAAGCTCCGGGGCGGATCAAACCCAGGACACCCCCACCCATACAGAGGACGACGATGACTCACCAGGGGGACCCACGGCCTCCTCGCCTCTCCTGATCGACTTTCGGGATGAAGAACAGGAGCGGGGGCTTTCTTCGGTGATGTCCCCTCGTTACTCTTCCGCGACCCCCGACTGGTCCCCTCTCCAGCCTGAGACGGCAGATGAGACGGCACCACAGGGTGAATTTTCACCACGGGGGCCCACACTTTCCGGGGCTCCTATGGTGGACTATGAGGACTCACCCTTGCAGCGGACGCCTCCTCAGGAGACGCCCCCTCAGGAGATGCTTCCTCAGGAGTCCCCCGATTGGGCACATTTGTTCCCTGGGGCACTAAAAAGGAAGCCACACAAGAGGCCTTCCGTCCCAGATACTCCACAACACCTGTCAATTCCAGAATGTGTCGAGTTGGTAGAGGATACGACTAGTGCCTCCCCCCGTAGACCCACTAGACACATGGTCTCGAGTAGGAGGATGATGGATTGGAAGTTGTCGGCCAACAAGAAATTCTTGGTGATCGGCGACTCCAATCTGTCCCACCTACCACCTTTTTACGTCGACGACCTTCAGATCGACAGTTACCCGGGCGCCAGTTTTAGACACGCGGAGGCCATCCTACGCAAGACCGTAATTGCTGCACCGGTTGAAGTGTTGGTTCTAGCCTTTGGGATCAACCATCGTGAGCAGAAAGTTAAGGAGACCGCTATTAAGCAGCTCCAAGGGGCACTCAGGATGGCCGTGGCTACCTTCCCACGGGCCCGAGTGCTAATCCCCCTGATTAACTATTCGGCCGCTTTGCCCGTTGAGCAGAAAAACAACCTCGGGCGGCTGAATAGTTTAATCAGCAACAATTATGCTCACATCCCGGCTCTCGACAGCCGGGACTTTGAGACCCAACCCGACCTGGTCCACTGGACTCGGGACACGGCCAAGTTGATGCTCAAGCACTGGCTTGACTTTTTAAACTTGGCATCCCCATAATCCCGATCGCTCGGGGGGGTAATAAGAACGTGATAAATTTGGCCCATAATTTCACGCCAACCCCCTTACAAATCTCCCTCCTCAATAAGGGCCTCAACTTCATTCCTTCCACTAATCTCAGTAGCGACTGGCATCATCAACTTCAATTTGACCTCCAGCGCTACCACAGACGTGTCAAACTTGAGGTATACTATGAGAAACAAGATTCTCTCGGACCCACACCCTTCACAGCCCGTTCCGGCTGGGAGCCCTCACCTGGACTTATGCCTCCGGAATTCCAGGCTATGGTCCGGTCCGACGGGCTCTCCATGTCCGGTTCGGGTTGCGCACCTGCGGTCGCTCCCAATTTGACACGCGGAGAAGTCGAGGCCCTTCATAGTCTAAAAACAAACAAACATATTGTGATCAAACCAGCCGACAAGGGGAGTGCTGTTGTCATTTTTGACAGATCGCAATACATATGGGAGGGTTCTCGGCAGTTGAGTGACATGACGTATTATAAACCACTGCCGGAACCTATTTATCCGCAAACTATTCCCATGGTAGAAAAGATTCTGGATAATCTTCTACTTAAAAAATTTATCAATTTTAAACAACATAGGTATCTCATGGGGGAGCCGGATCCTCGCCCCCGCAGGTTCTACATGCTCCCTAAAATTCACAAGGAGCCAGACAAGTGGAGCAAGCCCCACGAGATCCCTCCGGGGCGACCCATTGTGTCTGACTGCGGCAGCGAGACGTACAGAACGGCGGCGTTCATCGATCATTATCTGACGCCGCTGTCCGTTCTGCACGACAGCTACCTCAGGGATACCTATGATTTTATTGATAAAATCAAGAAGGTCTGCATTCCCCCAGATGCCATTTTGTTTACCATCGACATTGACAGCCTGTATACAAACATTGATATAAATGAGGGGATACAGGCTGTCAAAAATGTCTTCTACAGGTACCGCGACGTTAGCAGGCCCGAAAAGGAGCTCCTGCAGCTCCTCGACATTAATTTGAGGAGAAACGACTTTGAGTTTGACGGTCGTTTCTACCTCCAAATTAAGGGCACGGCTATGGGCAAGAAATTTGCACCGGCGTATGCCAACATTTTTATGGCAGAGTGGGAGACCTCTGCCTTGGCCGCCTGCCCAAAACGTCCTCTCCACTACTTCCGGTACCTGGATGACATCTGGGGTGTCTGGACCCATTCCAGTGAGGAGTTCAGCGTGTTCTTAAACACGCTGAACACTCACAATAAAAATATCACCATCAAGTCGACCACGAGCAACACATCGGTCGACTTTTTGGACACCACGACATTCAAGGGTCCCGACTTTGCCGACACGCAACACTTGGACATCAGGGTGTTCTTCAAGGAGACCGACACCCACGCGCTCCTCTTCAAAAGCAGCTTCCACCCCAAGCATACCATCGCGGGGTTGGTGAAATCCCAATTGTTGAGGTTCCATCGTGTCTGCACCAGAAGGGAGGACTTCCTGACGGCCTCGAGGACCCTCTTTTCTGCCCTGAGGGGGAGGGGCTATTCCAGGTCCTTCCTCAGACGGCAGTTGAGGGTCTTCTTGGACCCGAAGGGGCCTCCCCCTGGGACCGACATGATCCCTCTCATCACCACCTACTCTCCCTCGGCCGTGCGGGTCGCCAAGAAGGTCAAAGACCACTTCCGGACCTTTGCGGAGAGTAGCGGGAGGCTGCCGGGGCGCTACGTGGTGCCGGCCTACCGTAAGAACCCCAACTTGAATGATCTGTTGGTCAGGGCCAGGGTCAGCTCACTGAGAGACCCGCCCTCCACTAGGAGGGACACCCTTGTCCGCCACTCACAATGGTTGGTGAACCCCCACAACCGCAAGGTTTTCCAGCCGTTGTGCCGTGGCGGCCGACACACCCGGAACTGTGTGTACGTGATTCGGTGCCAACGATGTGGCGATATGTACGTGGGCGAGACGGGCAATACCTTAGCTAGGAGATTCGCCCAACACAAGTACAACATCGTTAGGCATAAAAATACCAACACTCACCTGGTTCAGCATTTTCTCCGACACGGGTGGTCTTCCGTCCGGGCGACTGTCGTAGAGACGGATCCCAAATGGAGCCTCGCCCAACGCCACCGGGCGGAGCTCCTTTGGATCTCCAAATTGGGCACCAGACATCCAGGGGGCCTAAATGAGGTGTGAGTGTGAGCCCGTTGGATTGTGACGGACAGTGCACATTCCCGTTTTTCCCTTCTTTATTTTTCCCATACCCCCCACCCCCCCTCTTCCCTAACCCTAACCATTCCCTTCTCCTTACCTAAAACCTACCCCCAAACCTAACCAGCCAGTGCCTCCAATCCTCTTACGGCTCTCACTCTCCCTCGCTCGCCCTCCTGGACCTGCCAAAACAGACAGAAAACGCATTAAATATACTCACCTGGGGATGGGACTCATATACAATCGGAGCATCATATTAAGGGGAGGTAACAGGGAATATATACCTAAAACCTACCCCAACCCTAATCCTAAAACCTAACCCTAACCCTGACCCTAACCCTAACCTCGGGTACGGTACACATACGTACATTCAGAGCATTACACTAAGGGGAGCTTACTGGGACTATCCTCTCCCAACTCTCTGTTTAATACTGAAGCCCTAGGTCACACATCCAGGGTACTTTCTGTATTATTTCTATTTGAATGTACTAGTGTTTGTCTATTATTATATATATATATATATATATATATACATATATATTTATTATAATATATTATATAATATTTATACCATATTACATTGTATTATATTATATATCATATAACAATAACAATGTCTATCATTTCATGTTATTGTTTTAGCAGACAGGATTTTGCAGTAGCATCCTGGGGCTTCAGAGGGTCACTGTTGTCTTCTTTTTACACTTGTGTTGTGGTCAAGACTTCTATTTTGAAGGCCAACTTGTGTTTGACGTGGACCCCACCCCTTCATTTAAATGTTATATTGCTATTAACACCTTTCTCCTGCAATACCTGTTTTCACTGCAAGGATAAAAGGTTGATTTTAGCCTACCTGCCGTGCTAACCTGCTAATACTCTACAAACGAGTCAGGCCTGATGAAGGTATCTTACCGAAACGTTGCCATCTGACTCGTTTCATGTAAATATACATTTTCTACTTTTTTCATATTTTTCTGACACATTGTAGTATTTTTCTTGTATTTGTTTACTTGCCGTGTCCAGTTGAAGGCCTGGTCGCGGCGCGACGCTTTCGTTCCACTAGTCGCTATTTTCTGTAAATAAACAGCCTATTTTGATACTACATGTGCTATTTTTACTCACGAGATATTCCGGTGGCTCATTAGCGCGAGATACAGCATATTTTTGAACAAAAAAGCGTATCTCACCGTTTATGCAGCCAGCCATCAACCGGAAGTGATTATCTTGACCTCGGCGGAAGTCCCGCCTCCGAGCATTCCGTTCTCTCTTTTTCACAAAGGAAACGGATAAAGACAATTTATTTTTATAAAGCGAACAAACCTTTTTTCGCCAACCAGTTTTTCACATCATCCACACCAGCGACATATTAAAATAATTTTGCAATATGTCGGATGGGTTCGAATACGACTGGCTTCCGGTCAGGTCGGGGCGAAGACGCGCACGGCGACGTCAGGCTGCGCCTTCAGAGTGGCTCGCCCAGGATGATGAACGTTGTCATTATGACCAGGAGGAATATTTTTCTCAGTGGGATGAGCAGCGGCCCCAGAGGTCTTATGCGGATGTAGCACGGGGACGGCAGGATTCCTATCCGCGTCGCCCCTACCCGCAGACACGCCGCCATTTTGATGACCTACATCAAGAGCGCCGCAGCGCCCCTCAGTGGAATTATAGGAGAAACACACGCCAAAATAGGAATTTTGTGCCTTCAAGACAGCACTCTCAGGAGTACTTTAGGCCACAATATTCACCTCAAAGACGTCCCCGCTATCCTCCTCCCCCCAGGGGGACACGGAGGAAACGCCGGGATGCTTCCAGGAGGAATGGGCGCTCCCGTAATACCAGTAGAGACATGGACTCTAGGCCTCCCAGACATTATTCTCAGGACTATTTTTTACCTGAACATTGGCCTCAAAGACGTCCCCGCAATCCTCCCCGTCCCAAGAAGACACGCAAGAAGCGTCAGGACGCTTCTCGGAGGACTGCACCCCCTGACAACTCCACAACGTCCATGGAGGGGAATTTAAAAGCACAGTGTTTTTATAATATTATCAAAATAACACATCATTTGAATAATGTTACAAAAGACACTCACCCCCAGTCCATAATAAAAATGGAAGAGACGCTTGCCACCATGATCAAACCAGCGGTCTCCAACCCTGACGTTGAGACGCTTATCAGGTGCAATGCCAGGACTTGGGCATTAACGACGGTTGAGGTTTTAAGAGACCATTATAAAAACACTCTACAAGTGGAATTGGACAAGATAACCAGTTTTATTGACGAGGTTTGGAGACCCGCTTTTCAGCTGGCCTCTACATGGGCCAAGAAACATCTGGGACGCAGACTGATGGGGGACACCCTCGGGAAGGCCGAGGCTCTGATCGTCGCGGCCTTCGCCGACCCCCCTGTCAACGCGGAGGTGGTACGCCCGGCCCAGTCCTTGCCGGTCCAGACCGCCACCCGGGTATCGGTGGGCACCCATACTGACCCTACGGGCCCTGACGGGGCTCCTGGGGTGGTACGGGCTAGCAGCCCTCCGGCTCGGGTCGTCGCCCGGGTCTCGGTGGCTACCAGCACCGACGCCGTGGCTCCAGATTGGTCTCCTGAGGTGGATCGGGATGCAATCCCTCCAGCACGGGTTGCCCCGATCTTCCTTCCTCGTCGACCGGAACCACCCAAGGAGCAGAGGGTGACACAGCCCCGGGCCACGGACAGCGGGCCTGCCCAGGACACCCTCGGCGAGGCTCCGCCCACCCAGCTTATTCCTGCATCTCGCAGGAGGCTTCCTCTGGGATCACCTGCAAGACAAGACACACAGGAGACCCCCACTCAGACCGAGGACGACGATGACTCACCACGTGGGTCCACAAGCTCCGGGGCGGATCAAACCCAGGACACCCCCACCCATACAGAGGACGACGATGACTCACCAGGGGGACCCACGGCCTCCTCGCCTCTCCTGATCGACTTTCGGGATGAAGAACAGGAGCGGGGGCTTTCTTCGGTGATGTCCCCTCGTTACTCTTCCGCGACCCCCGACTGGTCCCCTCTCCAGCCTGAGACGGCAGATGAGACGGCACCACAGGGTGAATTTTCACCACGGGGGCCCACACTTTCCGGGGCTCCTATGGTGGACTATGAGGACTCACCCTTGCAGCGGACGCCTCCTCAGGAGACGCCCCCTCAGGAGATGCTTCCTCAGGAGTCCCCCGATTGGGCACATTTGTTCCCTGGGGCACTAAAAAGGAAGCCACACAAGAGGCCTTCCGTCCCAGATACTCCACAACACCTGTCAATTCCAGAATGTGTCGAGTTGGTAGAGGATACGACTAGTGCCTCCCCCCGTAGACCCACTAGACACATGGTCTCGAGTAGGAGGATGATGGATTGGAAGTTGTCGGCCAACAAGAAATTCTTGGTGATCGGCGACTCCAATCTGTCCCACCTACCACCTTTTTACGTCGACGACCTTCAGATCGACAGTTACCCGGGCGCCAGTTTTAGACACGCGGAGGCCATCCTACGCAAGACCGTAATTGCTGCACCGGTTGAAGTGTTGGTTCTAGCCTTTGGGATCAACCATCGTGAGCAGAAAGTTAAGGAGACCGCTATTAAGCAGCTCCAAGGGGCACTCAGGATGGCCGTGGCTACCTTCCCACGGGCCCGAGTGCTAATCCCCCTGATTAACTATTCGGCCGCTTTGCCCGTTTAGCAGAAAAACAACCTCGGGCGGCTGAATAGTTTAATCAGCAACAATTATGCTCACATCCCGGCTCTCGACAGCCGGGACTTTGAGACCCAACCCGACCTGGTCCACTGGACTCGGGACACGGCCAAGTTGATGCTCAAGCACTGGCTTGACTTTTTAAACTTGGCATCCCCATAATCCCGATCGCTCGGGGGGGTAATAAGAACGTGATAAATTTGGCCCATAATTTCACGCCAACCCCCTTACAAATCTCCCTCCTCAATAAGGGCCTCAACTTCATTCCTTCCACTAATCTCAGTAGCGACTGGCATCATCAACTTCAATTTGACCTCCAGCGCTACCACAGACGTGTCAAACTTGAGGTATACTATGAGAAACAAGATTCTCTCGGACCCACACCCTTCACAGCCCGTTCCGGCTGGGAGCCCTCACCTGGACTTATGCCTCCGGAATTCCAGGCTATGGTCCGGTCCGACGGGCTCTCCATGTCCGGTTCGGGTTGCGCACCTGCGGTCGCTCCCAATTTGACACGCGGAGAAGTCGAGGCCCTTCATAGTCTAAAAACAAACAAACATATTGTGATCAAACCAGCCGACAAGGGGAGTGCTGTTGTCATTTTTGACAGATCGCAATACATATGGGAGGGTTCTCGGCAGTTGAGTGACATGACGTATTATAAACCACTGCCGGAACCTATTTATCCGCAAACTATTCCCATGGTAGAAAAGATTCTGGATAATCTTCTACTTAAAAAATTTATCAATTTTAAACAACATAGGTATCTCATGGGGGAGCCGGATCCTCGCCCCCGCAGGTTCTACATGCTCCCTAAAATTCACAAGGAGCCAGACAAGTGGAGCAAGCCCCACGAGATCCCTCCGGGGCGACCCATTGTGTCTGACTGCGGCAGCGAGACGTACAGAACGGCGGCGTTCATCGATCATTATCTGACGCCGCTGTCCGTTCTGCACGACAGCTACCTCAGGGATACCTATGATTTTATTGATAAAATCAAGAAGGTCTGCATTCCCCCAGATGCCATTTTGTTTACCATCGACATTGACAGCCTGTATACAAACATTGATATAAATGAGGGGATACAGGCTGTCAAAAATGTCTTCTACAGGTACCGCGACGTTAGCAGGCCCGAAAAGGAGCTCCTGCAGCTCCTCGACATTAATTTGAGGAGAAACGACTTTGAGTTTGACGGTCGTTTCTACCTCCAAATTAAGGGCACGGCTATGGGCAAGAAATTTGCACCGGCGTATGCCAACATTTTTATGGCAGAGTGGGAGACCTCTGCCTTGGCCGCCTGCCCAAAACGTCCTCTCCACTACTTCCGGTACCTGGATGACATCTGGGGTGTCTGGACCCATTCCAGTGAGGAGTTCAGCGTGTTCTTAAACACGCTGAACACTCACAATAAAAATATCACCATCAAGTCGACCACGAGCAACACATCGGTCGACTTTTTGGACACCACGACATTCAAGGGTCCCGACTTTGCCGACACGCAACACTTGGACATCAGGGTGTTCTTCAAGGAGACCGACACCCACGCGCTCCTCTTCAAAAGCAGCTTCCACCCCAAGCATACCTTCGCGGGGTTGGTGAAATCCCAATTGTTGAGGTTCCATCGTGTCTGCACCAGAAGGGAGGACTTCCTGACGGCCTCGAGGACCCTCTTTTCTGCCCTGAGGGGGAGGGGCTATTCCAGGTCCTTCCTCAGACGGCAGTTGAGGGTCTTCTTGGACCCGAAGGGGCCTCCCCCTGGGACCGACATGATCCCTCTCATCACCACCTACTCTCCCTCGGCCGTGCGGGTCGCCAAGAAGGTCAAAGACCACTTCCGGACCTTTGCGGAGAGTAGCGGGAGGCTGCCGGGGCGCTACGTGGTGCCGGCCTACCGTAAGAACCCCAACTTGAATGATCTGTTGGTCAGGGCCAGGGTCAGCTCACTGAGAGACCCGCCCTCCACTAGGAGGGACACCCTTGTCCGCCACTCACAATGGTTGGTGAACCCCCACAACCGCAAGGTTTTCCAGCCGTTGTGCCGTGGCGGCCGACACACCCGGAACTGTGTGTACGTGATTCGGTGCCAACGATGTGGCGATATGTACGTGGGCGAGACGGGCAATACCTTAGCTAGGAGATTCGCCCAACACAAGTACAACATCGTTAGGCATAAAAATACCAACACTCACCTGGTTCAGCATTTTCTCCGACACGGGTGGTCTTCCGTCCGGGCGACTGTCGTAGAGACGGATCCCAAATGGAGCCTCGCCCAACGCCACCGGGCGGAGCTCCTTTGGATCTCCAAATTGGGCACCAGACATCCAGGGGGCCTAAATGAGGTGTGAGTGTGAGCCCGTTGGATTGTGACGGACAGTGCACATTCCCGTTTTTCCCTTCTTTATTTTTCCCATACCCCCCACCCCCCCTCTTCCCTAACCCTAACCATTCCCTTCTCCTTACCTAAAACCTACCCCCAAACCTAACCAGCCAGTGCCTCCAATCCTCTTACGGCTCTCACTCTCCCTCGCTCGCCCTCCTGGACCTGCCAAAACAGACAGAAAACGCATTAAATATACTCACCTGGGGATGGGACTCATATACAATCGGAGCATCATATTAAGGGGAGGTAACAGGGAATATATACCTAAAACCTACCCCAACCCTAATCCTAAAACCTAACCCTAACCCTGACCCTAACCCTAACCTCGGGTACGGTACACATACGTACATTCAGAGCATTACACTAAGGGGAGCTTACTGGGACTATCCTCTCCCAACTCTCTGTTTAATACTGAAGCCCTAGGTCACACATCCAGGGTACTTTCTGTATTATTTCTATTTGAATGTACTAGTGTTTGTCTATTATTATATATATATATATATATATATATACATATATATTTATTATAATATATTATATAATATTTATACCATATTACATTGTATTATATTATATATCATATAACAATAACAATGTCTATCATTTCATGTTATTGTTTTAGCAGACAGGATTTTGCAGTAGCATCCTGGGGCTTCAGAGGGTCACTGTTGTCTTCTTTTTACACTTGTGTTGTGGTCAAGACTTCTATTTTGAAGGCCAACTTGTGTTTGACGTGGACCCCACCCCTTCATTTAAATGTTATATTGCTATTAACACCTTTCTCCTGCAATACCTGTTTTCACTGCAAGGATAAAAGGTTGATTTTAGCCTACCTGCCGTGCTAACCTGCTAATACTCTACAAACGAGTCAGGCCTGATGAAGGTATCTTACCGAAACGTTGCCATCTGACTCGTTTCATGTAAATATACATTTTCTACTTTTTTCATATTTTTCTGACACATTGTAGTATTTTTCTTGTATTTGTTTACTTGCCGTGTCCAGTTGAAGGCCTGGTCGCGGCGCGACGCTTTCGTTCCACTAGTCGCTATTTTCTGTAAATAAACAGCCTATTTTTGATACTACATGTGCTATTTTTACTCACGAGATATTCCGGTGGCTCATTAGCGCGAGATACAGCATATTTTTGAACAAAAAAGCGTATCTCACCGTTTATGCAGCCAGCCATCAACCGGAAGTGATTATCTTGACCTCGGCGGAAGTCCCGCCTCCGAGCATTCCGTTCTCTCTTTTTCACAAAGGAAACGGATAAAGACAATTTATTTTTATAAAGCGAACAAACCTTTTTTCGCCAACCAGTTTTTCACATCATCCACACCAGCGACATATTAAAATAATTTTGCAATATGTCGGATGGGTTCGAATACGACTGGCTTCCGGTCAGGTCGGGGCGAAGACGCGCACGGCGACGTCAGGCTGCGCCTTCAGAGTGGCTCGCCCAGGATGATGAACGTTGTCATTATGACCAGGAGGAATATTTTTCTCAGTGGGATGAGCAGCGGCCCCAGAGGTCTTATGCGGATGTAGCACGGGGACGGCAGGATTCCTATCCGCGTCGCCCCTACCCGCAGACACGCCGCCATTTTGATGACCTACATCAAGAGCGCCGCAGCGCCCCTCAGTGGAATTATAGGAGAAACACACGCCAAAATAGGAATTTTGTGCCTTCAAGACAGCACTCTCAGGAGTACTTTAGGCCACAATATTCACCTCAAAGACGTCCCCGCTATCCTCCTCCCCCCAGGGGGACACGGAGGAAACGCCGGGATGCTTCCAGGAGGAATGGGCGCTCCCGTAATACCAGTAGAGACATGGACTCTAGGCCTCCCAGACATTATTCTCAGGACTATTTTTTACCTGAACATTGGCCTCAAAGACGTCCCCGCAATCCTCCCCGTCCCAAGAAGACACGCAAGAAGCGTCAGGACGCTTCTCGGAGGACTGCACCCCCTGACAACTCCACAACGTCCATGGAGGGGAATTTAAAAGCACAGTGTTTTTATAATATTATCAAAATAACACATCATTTGAATAATGTTACAAAAGACACTCACCCCCAGTCCATAATAAAAATGGAAGAGACGCTTGCCACCATGATCAAACCAGCGGTCTCCAACCCTGACGTTGAGACGCTTATCAGGTGCAATGCCAGGACTTGGGCATTAACGACGGTTGAGGTTTTAAGAGACCATTATAAAAACACTCTACAAGTGGAATTGGACAAGATAACCAGTTTTATTGACGAGGTTTGGAGACCCGCTTTTCAGCTGGCCTCTACATGGGCCAAGAAACATCTGGGACGCAGACTGATGGGGGACACCCTCGGGAAGGCCGAGGCTCTGATCGTCGCGGCCTTCGCCGACCCCCCTGTCAACGCGGAGGTGGTACGCCCGGCCCAGTCCTTGCCGGTCCAGACCGCCACCCGGGTATCGGTGGGCACCCATACTGACCCTACGGGCCCTGACGGGGCTCCTGGGGTGGTACGGGCTAGCAGCCCTCCGGCTCGGGTCGTCGCCCGGGTCTCGGTGGCTACCAGCACCGACGCCGTGGCTCCAGATTGGTCTCCTGAGGTGGATCGGGATGCAATCCCTCCAGCACGGGTTGCCCCGATCTTCCTTCCTCGTCGACCGGAACCACCCAAGGAGCAGAGGGTGACACAGCCCCGGGCCACGGACAGCGGGCCTGCCCAGGACACCCTCGGCGAGGCTCCGCCCACCCAGCTTATTCCTGCATCTCGCAGGAGGCTTCCTCTGGGATCACCTGCAAGACAAGACACACAGGAGACCCCCACTCAGACCGAGGACGACGATGACTCACCACGTGGGTCCACAAGCTCCGGGGCGGATCAAACCCAGGACACCCCCACCCATACAGAGGACGACGATGACTCACCAGGGGGACCCACGGCCTCCTCGCCTCTCCTGATCGACTTTCGGGATGAAGAACAGGAGCGGGGGCTTTCTTCGGTGATGTCCCCTCGTTACTCTTCCGCGACCCCCGACTGGTCCCCTCTCCAGCCTGAGACGGCAGATGAGACGGCACCACAGGGTGAATTTTCACCACGGGGGCCCACACTTTCCGGGGCTCCTATGGTGGACTATGAGGACTCACCCTTGCAGCGGACGCCTCCTCAGGAGACGCCCCCTCAGGAGATGCTTCCTCAGGAGTCCCCCGATTGGGCACATTTGTTCCCTGGGGCACTAAAAAGGAAGCCACACAAGAGGCCTTCCGTCCCAGATACTCCACAACACCTGTCAATTCCAGAATGTGTCGAGTTGGTAGAGGATACGACTAGTGCCTCCCCCCGTAGACCCACTAGACACATGGTCTCGAGTAGGAGGATGATGGATTGGAAGTTGTCGGCCAACAAGAAATTCTTGGTGATCGGCGACTCCAATCTGTCCCACCTACCACCTTTTTACGTCGACGACCTTCAGATCGACAGTTACCCGGGCGCCAGTTTTAGACACGCGGAGGCCATCCTACGCAAGACCGTAATTGCTGCACCGGTTGAAGTGTTGGTTCTAGCCTTTGGGATCAACCATCGTGAGCAGAAAGTTAAGGAGACCGCTATTAAGCAGCTCCAAGGGGCACTCAGGATGGCCGTGGCTACCTTCCCACGGGCCCGAGTGCTAATCCCCCTGATTAACTATTCGGCCGCTTTGCCCGTTGAGCAGAAAAACAACCTCGGGCGGCTGAATAGTTTAATCAGCAACAATTATGCTCACATCCCGGCTCTCGACAGCCGGGACTTTGAGACCCAACCCGACCTGGTCCACTGGACTCGGGACACGGCCAAGTTGATGCTCAAGCACTGGCTTGACTTTTTAAACTTGGCATCCCCATAATCCCGATCGCTCGGGGGGGTAATAAGAACGTGATAAATTTGGCCCATAATTTCACGCCAACCCCCTTACAAATCTCCCTCCTCAATAAGGGCCTCAACTTCATTCCTTCCACTAATCTCAGTAGCGACTGGCATCATCAACTTCAATTTGACCTCCAGCGCTACCACAGACGTGTCAAACTTGAGGTATACTATGAGAAACAAGATTCTCTCGGACCCACACCCTTCACAGCCCGTTCCGGCTGGGAGCCCTCACCTGGACTTATGCCTCCGGAATTCCAGGCTATGGTCCGGTCCGACGGGCTCTCCATGTCCGGTTCGGGTTGCGCACCTGCGGTCGCTCCCAATTTGACACGCGGAGAAGTCGAGGCCCTTCATAGTCTAAAAACAAACAAACATATTGTGATCAAACCAGCCGACAAGGGGAGTGCTGTTGTCATTTTTGACAGATCGCAATACATATGGGAGGGTTCTCGGCAGTTGAGTGACATGACGTATTATAAACCACTGCCGGAACCTATTTATCCGCAAACTATTCCCATGGTAGAAAAGATTCTGGATAATCTTCTACTTAAAAAATTTATCAATTTTAAACAACATAGGTATCTCATGGGGGAGCCGGATCCTCGCCCCCGCAGGTTCTACATGCTCCCTAAAATTCACAAGGAGCCAGACAAGTGGAGCAAGCCCCACGAGATCCCTCCGGGGCGACCCATTGTGTCTGACTGCGGCAGCGAGACGTACAGAACGGCGGCGTTCATCGATCATTATCTGACGCCGCTGTCCGTTCTGCACGACAGCTACCTCAGGGATACCTATGATTTTATTGATAAAATCAAGAAGGTCTGCATTCCCCCAGATGCCATTTTGTTTACCATCGACATTGACAGCCTGTATACAAACATTGATATAAATGAGGGGATACAGGCTGTCAAAAATGTCTTCTACAGGTACCGCGACGTTAGCAGGCCCGAAAAGGAGCTCCTGCAGCTCCTCGACATTAATTTGAGGAGAAACGACTTTGAGTTTGACGGTCGTTTCTACCTCCAAATTAAGGGCACGGCTATGGGCAAGAAATTTGCACCGGCGTATGCCAACATTTTTATGGCAGAGTGGGAGACCTCTGCCTTGGCCGCCTGCCCAAAACGTCCTCTCCACTACTTCCGGTACCTGGATGACATCTGGGGTGTCTGGACCCATTCCAGTGAGGAGTTCAGCGTGTTCTTAAACACGCTGAACACTCACAATAAAAATATCACCATCAAGTCGACCACGAGCAACACATCGGTCGACTTTTTGGACACCACGACATTCAAGGGTCCCGACTTTGCCGACACGCAACACTTGGACATCAGGGTGTTCTTCAAGGAGACCGACACCCACGCGCTCCTCTTCAAAAGCAGCTTCCACCCCAAGCATACCTTCGCGGGGTTGGTGAAATCCCAATTGTTGAGGTTCCATCGTGTCTGCACCAGAAGGGAGGACTTCCTGACGGCCTCGAGGACCCTCTTTTCTGCCCTGAGGGGGAGGGGCTATTCCAGGTCCTTCCTCAGACGGCAGTTGAGGGTCTTCTTGGACCCGAAGGGGCCTCCCCCTGGGACCGACATGATCCCTCTCATCACCACCTACTCTCCCTCGGCCGTGCGGGTCGCCAAGAAGGTCAAAGACCACTTCCGGACCTTTGCGGAGAGTAGCGGGAGGCTGCCGGGGCGCTACGTGGTGCCGGCCTACCGTAAGAACCCCAACTTGAATGATCTGTTGGTCAGGGCCAGGGTCAGCTCACTGAGAGACCCGCCCTCCACTAGGAGGGACACCCTTGTCCGCCACTCACAATGGTTGGTGAACCCCCACAACCGCAAGGTTTTCCAGCCGTTGTGCCGTGGCGGCCGACACACCCGGAACTGTGTGTACGTGATTCGGTGCCAACGATGTGGCGATATGTACGTGGGCGAGACGGGCAATACCTTAGCTAGGAGATTCGCCCAACACAAGTACAACATCGTTAGGCATAAAAATACCAACACTCACCTGGTTCAGCATTTTCTCCGACACGGGTGGTCTTCCGTCCGGGCGACTGTCGTAGAGACGGATCCCAAATGGAGCCTCGCCCAACGCCACCGGGCGGAGCTCCTTTGGATCTCCAAATTGGGCACCAGACATCCAGGGGGCCTAAATGAGGTGTGAGTGTGAGCCCGTTGGATTGTGACGGACAGTGCACATTCCCGTTTTTCCCTTCTTTATTTTTCCCATACCCCCCACCCCCCCTCTTCCCTAACCCTAACCATTCCCTTCTCCTTACCTAAAACCTACCCCCAAACCTAACCAGCCAGTGCCTCCAATCCTCTTACGGCTCTCACTCTCCCTCGCTCGCCCTCCTGGACCTGCCAAAACAGACAGAAAACGCATTAAATATACTCACCTGGGGATGGGACTCATATACAATCGGAGCATCATATTAAGGGGAGGTAACAGGGAATATATACCTAAAACCTACCCCAACCCTAATCCTAAAACCTAACCCTAACCCTGACCCTAACCCTAACCTCGGGTACGGTACACATACGTACATTCAGAGCATTACACTAAGGGGAGCTTACTGGGACTATCCTCTCCCAACTCTCTGTTTAATACTGAAGCCCTAGGTCACACATCCAGGGTACTTTCTGTATTATTTCTATTTGAATGTACTAGTGTTTGTCTATTATTATATATATATATATATATATATATACATATATATTTATTATAATATATTATATAATATTTATACCATATTACATTGTATTATATTATATATCATATAACAATAACAATGTCTATCATTTCATGTTATTGTTTTAGCAGACAGGATTTTGCAGTAGCATCCTGGGGCTTCAGAGGGTCACTGTTGTCTTCTTTTTACACTTGTGTTGTGGTCAAGACTTCTATTTTGAAGGCCAACTTGTGTTTGACGTGGACCCCACCCCTTCATTTAAATGTTATATTGCTATTAACACCTTTCTCCTGCAATACCTGTTTTCACTGCAAGGATAAAAGGTTGACTTTAGCCTACCTGCCGTGCTAACCTGCTAATACTCTACAAACGAGTCAGGCCTGATGAAGGTATCTTACCGAAACGTTGCCATCTGACTCGTTTCATGTAAATATACATTTTCTACTTTTTTCATATTTTTCTGACACATTGTAGTATTTTTCTTGTATTTGTTTACTTGCCGTGTCCAGTTGAAGGCCTGGTCGCGGCGCGACGCTTTCGTTCCACTAGTCGCTATTTTCTGTAAATAAACAGCCTATTTTTGATACTACATGTGCTATTTTTACTCACGAGATATTCCGGTGGCTCATTAGCGCGAGATACAGCATATTTTTGAACAAAAAAGCGTATCTCACCGTTTATGCAGCCAGCCATCAACCGGAAGTGATTATCTTGACCTCGGCGGAAGTCCCGCCTCCGAGCATTCCGTTCTCTCTTTTTCACAAAGGAAACGGATAAAGACAATTTATTTTTATAAAGCGAACAAACCTTTTTTCGCCAACCAGTTTTTCACATCATCCACACCAGCGACATATTAAAATAATTTTGCAATATGTCGGATGGGTTCGAATACGACTGGCTTCCGGTCAGGTCGGGGCGAAGACGCGCACGGCGACGTCAGGCTGCGCCTTCAGAGTGGCTCGCCCAGGATGATGAACGTTGTCATTATGACCAGGAGGAATATTTTTCTCAGTGGGATGAGCAGCGGCCCCAGAGGTCTTATGCGGATGTAGCACGGGGACGGCAGGATTCCTATCCGCGTCGCCCCTACCCGCAGACACGCCGCCATTTTGATGACCTACATCAAGAGCGCCGCAGCGCCCCTCAGTGGAATTATAGGAGAAACACACGCCAAAATAGGAATTTTGTGCCTTCAAGACAGCACTCTCAGGAGTACTTTAGGCCACAATATTCACCTCAAAGACGTCCCCGCTATCCTCCTCCCCCCAGGGGGACACGGAGGAAACGCCGGGATGCTTCCAGGAGGAATGGGCGCTCCCGTAATACCAGTAGAGACATGGACTCTAGGCCTCCCAGACATTATTCTCAGGACTATTTTTTACCTGAACATTGGCCTCAAAGACGTCCCCGCAATCCTCCCCGTCCCAAGAAGACACGCAAGAAGCGTCAGCACGCTTCTCGGAGGACTGCACCCCCTGACAACTCCACAACGTCCATGGAGGGGAATTTAAAAGCACAGTGTTTTTATAATATTATCAAAATAACACATCATTTGAATAATGTTACAAAAGACACTCACCCCCAGTCCATAATAAAAATGGAAGAGACGCTTGCCACCATGATCAAACCAGCGGTCTCCAACCCTGACGTTGAGACGCTTATCAGGTGCAATGCCAGGACTTGGGCATTAACGACGGTTGAGGTTTTAAGAGACCATTATAAAAACACTCTACAAGTGGAATTGGACAAGATAACCAGTTTTATTGACGAGGTTTGGAGACCCGCTTTTCAGCTGGCCTCTACATGGGCCAAGAAACATCTGGGACGCAGACTGATGGGGGACACCCTCGGGAAGGCCGAGGCTCTGATCGTCGCGGCCTTCGCCGACCCCCCTGTCAACGCGGAGGTGGTACGCCCGGCCCAGTCCTTGCCGGTCCAGACCGCCACCCGGGTATCGGTGGGCACCCATACTGACCCTACGGGCCCTGACGGGGCTCCTGGGGTGGTACGGGCTAGCAGCCCTCCGGCTCGGGTCGTCGCCCGGGTCTCGGTGGCTACCAGCACCGACGCCGTGGCTCCAGATTGGTCTCCTGAGGTGGATCGGGATGCAATCCCTCCAGCACGGGTTGCCCCGATCTTCCTTCCTCGTCGACCGGAACCACCCAAGGAGCAGAGGGTGACACAGCCCCGGGCCACGGACAGCGGGCCTGCCCAGGACACCCTCGGCGAGGCTCCGCCCACCCAGCTTATTCCTGCATCTCGCAGGAGGCTTCCTCTGGGATCACCTGCAAGACAAGACACACAGGAGACCCCCACTCAGACCGAGGACGACGATGACTCACCACGTGGGTCCACAAGCTCCGGGGCGGATCAAACCCAGGACACCCCCACCCATACAGAGGACGACGATGACTCACCAGGGGGACCCACGGCCTCCTCGCCTCTCCTGATCGACTTTCGGGATGAAGAACAGGAGCGGGGGCTTTCTTCGGTGATGTCCCCTCGTTACTCTTCCGCGACCCCCGACTGGTCCCCTCTCCAGCCTGAGACGGCAGATGAGACGGCACCACAGGGTGAATTTTCACCACGGGGGCCCACACTTTCCGGGGCTCCTATGGTGGACTATGAGGACTCACCCTTGCAGCGGACGCCTCCTCAGGAGACGCCCCCTCAGGAGATGCTTCCTCAGGAGTCCCCCGATTGGGCACATTTGTTCCCTGGGGCACTAAAAAGGAAGCCACACAAGAGGCCTTCCGTCCCAGATACTCCACAACACCTGTCAATTCCAGAATGTGTCGAGTTGGTAGAGGATACGACTAGTGCCTCCCCCCGTAGACCCACTAGACACATGGTCTCGAGTAGGAGGATGATGGATTGGAAGTTGTCGGCCAACAAGAAATTCTTGGTGATCGGCGACTCCAATCTGTCCCACCTACCACCTTTTTACGTCGACGACCTTCAGATCGACAGTTACCCGGGCGCCAGTTTTAGACACGCGGAGGCCATCCTACGCAAGACCGTAATTGCTGCACCGGTTGAAGTGTTGGTTCTAGCCTTTGGGATCAACCATCGTGAGCAGAAAGTTAAGGAGACCGCTATTAAGCAGCTCCAAGGGGCACTCAGGATGGCCGTGGCTACCTTCCCACGGGCCCGAGTGCTAATCCCCCTGATTAACTATTCGGCCGCTTTGCCCGTTGAGCAGAAAAACAACCTCGGGCGGCTGAATAGTTTAATCAGCAACAATTATGCTCACATCCCGGCTCTCGACAGCCGGGACTTTGAGACCCAACCCGACCTGGTCCACTGGACTCGGGACACGGCCAAGTTGATGCTCAAGCACTGGCTTGACTTTTTAAACTTGGCATCCCCATAATCCCGATCGCTCGGGGGGGTAATAAGAACGTGATAAATTTGGCCCATAATTTCACGCCAACCCCCTTACAAATCTCCCTCCTCAATAAGGGCCTCAACTTCATTCCTTCCACTAATCTCAGTAGCGACTGGCATCATCAACTTCAATTTGACCTCCAGCGCTACCACAGACGTGTCAAACTTGAGGTATACTATGAGAAACAAGATTCTCTCGGACCCACACCCTTCACAGCCCGTTCCGGCTGGGAGCCCTCACCTGGACTTATGCCTCCGGAATTCCAGGCTATGGTCCGGTCCGACGGGCTCTCCATGTCCGGTTCGGGTTGCGCACCTGCGGTCGCTCCCAATTTGACACGCGGAGAAGTCGAGGCCCTTCATAGTCTAAAAACAAACAAACATATTGTGATCAAACCAGCCGACAAGGGGAGTGCTGTTGTCATTTTTGACAGATCGCAATACATATGGGAGGGTTCTCGGCAGTTGAGTGACATGACGTATTATAAACCACTGCCGGAACCTATTTATCCGCAAACTATTCCCATGGTAGAAAAGATTCTGGATAATCTTCTACTTAAAAAATTTATCAATTTTAAACAACATAGGTATCTCATGGGGGAGCCGGATCCTCGCCCCCGCAGGTTCTACATGCTCCCTAAAATTCACAAGGAGCCAGACAAGTGGAGCAAGCCCCACGAGATCCCTCCGGGGCGACCCATTGTGTCTGACTGCGGCAGCGAGACGTACAGAACGGCGGCGTTCATCGATCATTATCTGACGCCGCTGTCCGTTCTGCACGACAGCTACCTCAGGGATACCTATGATTTTATTGATAAAATCAAGAAGGTCTGCATTCCCCCAGATGCCATTTTGTTTACCATCGACATTGACAGCCTGTATACAAACATTGATATAAATGAGGGGATACAGGCTGTCAAAAATGTCTTCTACAGGTACCGCGACGTTAGCAGGCCCGAAAAGGAGCTCCTGCAGCTCCTCGACATTAATTTGAGGAGAAACGACTTTGAGTTTGACGGTCGTTTCTACCTCCAAATTAAGGGCACGGCTATGGGCAAGAAATTTGCACCGGCGTATGCCAACATTTTTATGGCAGAGTGGGAGACCTCTGCCTTGGCCGCCTGCCCAAAACGTCCTCTCCACTACTTCCGGTACCTGGATGACATCTGGGGTGTCTGGACCCATTCCAGTGAGGAGTTCAGCGTGTTCTTAAACACGCTGAACACTCACAATAAAAATATCACCATCAAGTCGACCACGAGCAACACATCGGTCGACTTTTTGGACACCACGACATTCAAGGGTCCCGACTTTGCCGACACGCAACACTTGGACATCAGGGTGTTCTTCAAGGAGACCGACACCCACGCGCTCCTCTTCAAAAGCAGCTTCCACCCCAAGCATACCTTCGCGGGGTTGGTGAAATCCCAATTGTTGAGGTTCCATCGTGTCTGCACCAGAAGGGAGGACTTCCTGACGGCCTCGAGGACCCTCTTTTCTGCCCTGAGGGGGAGGGGCTATTCCAGGTCCTTCCTCAGACGGCAGTTGAGGGTCTTCTTGGACCCGAAGGGGCCTCCCCCTGGGACCGACATGATCCCTCTCATCACCACCTACTCTCCCTCGGCCGTGCGGGTCGCCAAGAAGGTCAAAGACCACTTCCGGACCTTTGCGGAGAGTAGCGGGAGGCTGCCGGGGCGCTACGTGGTGCCGGCCTACCGTAAGAACCCCAACTTGAATGATCTGTTGGTCAGGGCCAGGGTCAGCTCACTGAGAGACCCGCCCTCCACTAGGAGGGACACCCTTGTCCGCCACTCACAATGGTTGGTGAACCCCCACAACCGCAAGGTTTTCCAGCCGTTGTGCCGTGGCGGCCGACACACCCGGAACTGTGTGTACGTGATTCGGTGCCAACGATGTGGCGATATGTACGTGGGCGAGACGGGCAATACCTTAGCTAGGAGATTCGCCCAACACAAGTACAACATCGTTAGGCATAAAAATACCAACACTCACCTGGTTCAGCATTTTCTCCGACACGGGTGGTCTTCCGTCCGGGCGACTGTCGTAGAGACGGATCCCAAATGGAGCCTCGCCCAACGCCACCGGGCGGAGCTCCTTTGGATCTCCAAATTGGGCACCAGACATCCAGGGGGCCTAAATGAGGTGTGAGTGTGAGCCCGTTGGATTGTGACGGACAGTGCACATTCCCGTTTTTCCCTTCTTTATTTTTCCCATACCCCCCACCCCCCCTCTTCCCTAACCCTAACCATTCCCTTCTCCTTACCTAAAACCTACCCCCAAACCTAACCAGCCAGTGCCTCCAATCCTCTTACGGCTCTCACTCTCCCTCGCTCGCCCTCCTGGACCTGCCAAAACAGACAGAAAACGCATTAAATATACTCACCTGGGGATGGGACTCATATACAATCGGAGCATCATATTAAGGGGAGGTAACAGGGAATATATACCTAAAACCTACCCCAACCCTAATCCTAAAACCTAACCCTAACCCTGACCCTAACCCTAACCTCGGGTACGGTACACATACGTACATTCAGAGCATTACACTAAGGGGAGCTTACTGGGACTATCCTCTCCCAACTCTCTGTTTAATACTGAAGCCCTAGGTCACACATCCAGGGTACTTTCTGTATTATTTCTATTTGAATGTACTAGTGTTTGTCTATTATTATATATATATATATATATATATATACATATATATTTATTATAATATATTATATAATATTTATACCATATTACATTGTATTATATTATATATCATATAACAATAACAATGTCTATCATTTCATGTTATTGTTTTAGCAGACAGGATTTTGCAGTAGCATCCTGGGGCTTCAGAGGGTCACTGTTGTCTTCTTTTTACACTTGTGTTGTGGTCAAGACTTCTATTTTGAAGGCCAACTTGTGTTTGACGTGGACCCCACCCCTTCATTTAAATGTTATATTGCTATTAACACCTTTCTCCTGCAATACCTGTTTTCACTGCAAGGATAAAAGGTTGATTTTAGCCTACCTGCCGTGCTAACCTGCTAATACTCTACAAACGAGTCAGGCCTGATGAAGGTATCTTACCGAAACGTTGCCATCTGACTCGTTTCATGTAAATATACATTTTCTACTTTTTTCATATTTTTCTGACACATTGTAGTATTTTTCTTGTATTTGTTTACTTGCCGTGTCCAGTTGAAGGCCTGGTCGCGGCGCGACGCTTTCGTTCCACTAGTCGCTATTTTCTGTAAATAAACAGCCTATTTTTGATACTACATGTGCTATTTTTACTCACGAGATATTCCGGTGGCTCATTAGCGCGAGATACAGCATATTTTTGAACAAAAAAGCGTATCTCACCGTTTATGCAGCCAGCCATCAACCGGAAGTGATTATCTTGACCTCGGCGGAAGTCCCGCCTCCGAGCATTCCGTTCTCTCTTTTTCACAAAGGAAACGGATAAAGACAATTTATTTTTATAAAGCGAACAAACCTTTTTTCGCCAACCAGTTTTTCACATCATCCACACCAGCGACATATTAAAATAATTTTGCAATATGTCGGATGGGTTCGAATACGACTGGCTTCCGGTCAGGTCGGGGCGAAGACGCGCACGGCGACGTCAGGCTGCGCCTTCAGAGTGGCTCGCCCAGGATGATGAACGTTGTCATTATGACCAGGAGGAATATTTTTCTCAGTGGGATGAGCAGCGGCCCCAGAGGTCTTATGCGGATGTAGCACGGGGACGGCAGGATTCCTATCCGCGTCGCCCCTACCCGCAGACACGCCGCCATTTTGATGACCTACATCAAGAGCGCCGCAGCGCCCCTCAGTGGAATTATAGGAGAAACACACGCCAAAATAGGAATTTTGTGCCTTCAAGACAGCACTCTCAGGAGTACTTTAGGCCACAATATTCACCTCAAAGACGTCCCCGCTATCCTCCTCCCCCCAGGGGGACACGGAGGAAACGCCGGGATGCTTCCAGGAGGAATGGGCGCTCCCGTAATACCAGTAGAGACATGGACTCTAGGCCTCCCAGACATTATTCTCAGGACTATTTTTTACCTGAACATTGGCCTCAAAGACGTCCCCGCAATCCTCCCCGTCCCAAGAAGACACGCAAGAAGCGTCAGGACGCTTCTCGGAGGACTGCACCCCCTGACAACTCCACAACGTCCATGGAGGGGAATTTAAAAGCACAGTGTTTTTATAATATTATCAAAATAACACATCATTTGAATAATGTTACAAAAGACACTCACCCCCAGTCCATAATAAAAATGGAAGAGACGCTTGCCACCATGATCAAACCAGCGGTCTCCAACCCTGACGTTGAGACGCTTATCAGGTGCAATGCCAGGACTTGGGCATTAACGACGGTTGAGGTTTTAAGAGACCATTATAAAAACACTCTACAAGTGGAATTGGACAAGATAACCAGTTTTATTGACGAGGTTTGGAGACCCGCTTTTCAGCTGGCCTCTACATGGGCCAAGAAACATCTGGGACGCAGACTGATGGGGGACACCCTCGGGAAGGCCGAGGCTCTGATCGTCGCGGCCTTCGCCGACCCCCCTGTCAACGCGGAGGTGGTACGCCCGGCCCAGTCCTTGCCGGTCCAGACCGCCACCCGGGTATCGGTGGGCACCCATACTGACCCTACGGGCCCTGACGGGGCTCCTGGGGTGGTACGGGCTAGCAGCCCTCCGGCTCGGGTCGTCGCCCGGGTCTCGGTGGCTACCAGCACCGACGCCGTGGCTCCAGATTGGTCTCCTGAGGTGGATCGGGATGCAATCCCTCCAGCACGGGTTGCCCCGATCTTCCTTCCTCGTCGACCGGAACCACCCAAGGAGCAGAGGGTGACACAGCCCCGGGCCACGGACAGCGGGCCTGCCCAGGACACCCTCGGCGAGGCTCCGCCCACCCAGCTTATTCCTGCATCTCGCAGGAGGCTTCCTCTGGGATCACCTGCAAGACAAGACACACAGGAGACCCCCACTCAGACCGAGGACGACGATGACTCACCACGTGGGTCCACAAGCTCCGGGGCGGATCAAACCCAGGACACCCCCACCCATACAGAGGACGACGATGACTCACCAGGGGGACCCACGGCCTCCTCGCCTCTCCTGATCGACTTTCGGGATGAAGAACAGGAGCGGGGGCTTTCTTCGGTGATGTCCCCTCGTTACTCTTCCGCGACCCCCGACTGGTCCCCTCTCCAGCCTGAGACGGCAGATGAGACGGCACCACAGGGTGAATTTTCACCACGGGGGCCCACACTTTCCGGGGCTCCTATGGTGGACTATGAGGACTCACCCTTGCAGCGGACGCCTCCTCAGGAGACGCCCCCTCAGGAGATGCTTCCTCAGGAGTCCCCCGATTGGGCACATTTGTTCCCTGGGGCACTAAAAAGGAAGCCACACAAGAGGCCTTCCGTCCCAGATACTCCACAACACCTGTCAATTCCAGAATGTGTCGAGTTGGTAGAGGATACGACTAGTGCCTCCCCCCGTAGACCCACTAGACACATGGTCTCGAGTAGGAGGATGATGGATTGGAAGTTGTCGGCCAACAAGAAATTCTTGGTGATCGGCGACTCCAATCTGTCCCACCTACCACCTTTTTACGTCGACGACCTTCAGATCGACAGTTACCCGGGCGCCAGTTTTAGACACGCGGAGGCCCTCCTACGCAAGACCGTAATTGCTGCACCGGTTGAAGTGTTGGTTCTAGCCTTTGGGATCAACCATCGTGAGCAGAAAGTTAAGGAGACCGCTATTAAGCAGCTCCAAGGGGCACTCAGGATGGCCGTGGCTACCTTCCCACGGGCCCGAGTGCTAATCCCCCTGATTAACTATTCGGCCGCTTTGCCCGTTGAGCAGAAAAACAACCTCGGGCGGCTGAATAGTTTAATCAGCAACAATTATGCTCACATCCCGGCTCTCGACAGCCGGGACTTTGAGACCCAACCCGACCTGGTCCACTGGACTCGGGACACGGCCAAGTTGATGCTCAAGCACTGGCTTGACTTTTTAAACTTGGCATCCCCATAATCCCGATCGCTCGGGGGGGTAATAAGAACGTGATAAATTTGGCCCATAATTTCACGCCAACCCCCTTACAAATCTCCCTCCTCAATAAGGGCCTCAACTTCATTCCTTCCACTAATCTCAGTAGCGACTGGCATCATCAACTTCAATTTGACCTCCAGCGCTACCACAGACGTGTCAAACTTGAGGTATACTATGAGAAACAAGATTCTCTCGGACCCACACCCTTCACAGCCCGTTCCGGCTGGGAGCCCTCACCTGGACTTATGCCTCCGGAATTCCAGGCTATGGTCCGGTCCGACGGGCTCTCCATGTCCGGTTCGGGTTGCGCACCTGCGGTCGCTCCCAATTTGACACGCGGAGAAGTCGAGGCCCTTCATAGTCTAAAAACAAACAAACATATTGTGATCAAACCAGCCGACAAGGGGAGTGCTGTTGTCATTTTTGACAGATCGCAATACATATGGGAGGGTTCTCGGCAGTTGAGTGACATGACGTATTATAAACCACTGCCGGAACCTATTTATCCGCAAACTATTCCCATGGTAGAAAAGATTCTGGATAATCTTCTACTTAAAAAATTTATCAATTTTAAACAACATAGGTATCTCATGGGGGAGCCGGATCCTCGCCCCCGCAGGTTCTACATGCTCCCTAAAATTCACAAGGAGCCAGACAAGTGGAGCAAGCCCCACGAGATCCCTCCGGGGCGACCCATTGTGTCTGACTGCGGCAGCGAGACGTACAGAACGGCGGCGTTCATCGATCATTATCTGACGCCGCTGTCCGTTCTGCACGACAGCTACCTCAGGGATACCTATGATTTTATTGATAAAATCAAGAAGGTCTGCATTCCCCCAGATGCCATTTTGTTTACCATCGACATTGACAGCCTGTATACAAACATTGATATAAATGAGGGGATACAGGCTGTCAAAAATGTCTTCTACAGGTACCGCGACGTTAGCAGGCCCGAAAAGGAGCTCCTGCAGCTCCTCGACATTAATTTGAGGAGAAACGACTTTGAGTTTGACGGTCGTTTCTACCTCCAAATTAAGGGCACGGCTATGGGCAAGAAATTTGCACCGGCGTATGCCAACATTTTTATGGCAGAGTGGGAGACCTCTGCCTTGGCCGCCTGCCCAAAACGTCCTCTCCACTACTTCCGGTACCTGGATGACATCTGGGGTGTCTGGACCCATTCCAGTGAGGAGTTCAGCGTGTTCTTAAACACGCTGAACACTCACAATAAAAATATCACCATCAAGTCGACCACGAGCAACACATCGGTCGACTTTTTGGACACCACGACATTCAAGGGTCCCGACTTTGCCGACACGCAACACTTGGACATCAGGGTGTTCTTCAAGGAGACCGACACCCACGCGCTCCTCTTCAAAAGCAGCTTCCACCCCAAGCATACCTTCGCGGGGTTGGTGAAATCCCAATTGTTGAGGTTCCATCGTGTCTGCACCAGAAGGGAGGACTTCCTGACGGCCTCGAGGACCCTCTTTTCTGCCCTGAGGGGGAGGGGCTATTCCAGGTCCTTCCTCAGACGGCAGTTGAGGGTCTTCTTGGACCCGAAGGGGCCTCCCCCTGGGACCGACATGATCCCTCTCATCACCACCTACTCTCCCTCGGCCGTGCGGGTCGCCAAGAAGGTCAAAGACCACTTCCGGACCTTTGCGGAGAGTAGCGGGAGGCTGCCGGGGCGCTACGTGGTGCCGGCCTACCGTAAGAACCCCAACTTGAATGATCTGTTGGTCAGGGCCAGGGTCAGCTCACTGAGAGACCCGCCCTCCACTAGGAGGGACACCCTTGTCCGCCACTCACAATGGTTGGTGAACCCCCACAACCGCAAGGTTTTCCAGCCGTTGTGCCGTGGCGGCCGACACACCCGGAACTGTGTGTACGTGATTCGGTGCCAACGATGTGGCGATATGTACGTGGGCGAGACGGGCAATACCTTAGCTAGGAGATTCGCCCAACACAAGTACAACATCGTTAGGCATAAAAATACCAACACTCACCTGGTTCAGCATTTTCTCCGACACGGGTGGTCTTCCGTCCGGGCGACTGTCGTAGAGACGGATCCCAAATGGAGCCTCGCCCAACGCCACCGGGCGGAGCTCCTTTGGATCTCCAAATTGGGCACCAGACATCCAGGGGGCCTAAATGAGGTGTGAGTGTGAGCCCGTTGGATTGTGACGGACAGTGCACATTCCCGTTTTTCCCTTCTTTATTTTTCCCATACCCCCCACCCCCCCTCTTCCCTAACCCTAACCATTCCCTTCTCCTTACCTAAAACCTACCCCCAAACCTAACCAGCCAGTGCCTCCAATCCTCTTACGGCTCTCACTCTCCCTCGCTCGCCCTCCTGGACCTGCCAAAACAGACAGAAAACGCATTAAATATACTCACCTGGGGATGGGACTCATATACAATCGGAGCATCATATTAAGGGGAGGTAACAGGGAATATATACCTAAAACCTACCCCAACCCTAATCCTAAAACCTAACCCTAACCCTGACCCTAACCCTAACCTCGGGTACGGTACACATACGTACATTCAGAGCATTACACTAAGGGGAGCTTACTGGGACTATCCTCTCCCAACTCTCTGTTTAATACTGAAGCCCTAGGTCACACATCCAGGGTACTTTCTGTATTATTTCTATTTGAATGTACTAGTGTTTGTCTATTATTATATATATATATATATATATATATACATATATATTTATTATAATATATTATATAATATTTATACCATATTACATTGTATTATATTATATATCATATAACAATAACAATGTCTATCATTTCATGTTATTGTTTTAGCAGACAGGATTTTGCAGTAGCATCCTGGGGCTTCAGAGGGTCACTGTTGTCTTCTTTTTACACTTGTGTTGTGGTCAAGACTTCTATTTTGAAGGCCAACTTGTGTTTGACGTGGACCCCACCCCTTCATTTAAATGTTATATTGCTATTAACACCTTTCTCCTGCAATACCTGTTTTCACTGCAAGGATAAAAGGTTGATTTTAGCCTACCTGCCGTGCTAACCTGCTAATACTCTACAAACGAGTCAGGCCTGATGAAGGTATCTTACCGAAACGTTGCCATCTGACTCGTTTCATGTAAATATACATTTTCTACTTTTTTCATATTTTTCTGACACATTGTAGTATTTTTCTTGTATTTGTTTACTTGCCGTGTCCAGTTGAAGGCCTGGTCGCGGCGCGACGCTTTCGTTCCACTAGTCGCTATTTTCTGTAAATAAACAGCCTATTTTTGATACTACATGTGCTATTTTTACTCACGAGATATTCCGGTGGCTCATTAGCGCGAGATACAGCATATTTTTGAACAAAAAAGCGTATCTCACCGTTTATGCAGCCAGCCATCAACCGGAAGTGATTATCTTGACCTCGGCGGAAGTCCCGCCTCCGAGCATTCCGTTCTCTCTTTTTCACAAAGGAAACGGATAAAGACAATTTATTTTTATAAAGCGAACAAACCTTTTTTCGCCAACCAGTTTTTCACATCATCCACACCAGCGACATATTAAAATAATTTTGCAATATGTCGGATGGGTTCGAATACGACTGGCTTCCGGTCAGGTCGGGGCGAAGACGCGCACGGCGACGTCAGGCTGCGCCTTCAGAGTGGCTCGCCCAGGATGATGAACGTTGTCATTATGACCAGGAGGAATATTTTTCTCAGTGGGATGAGCAGCGGCCCCAGAGGTCTTATGCGGATGTAGCACGGGGACGGCAGGATTCCTATCCGCGTCGCCCCTACCCGCAGACACGCCGCCATTTTGATGACCTACATCAAGAGCGCCGCAGCGCCCCTCAGTGGAATTATAGGAGAAACACACGCCAAAATAGGAATTTTGTGCCTTCAAGACAGCACTCTCAGGAGTACTTTAGGCCACAATATTCACCTCAAAGACGTCCCCGCTATCCTCCTCCCCCCAGGGGGACACGGAGGAAACGCCGGGATGCTTCCAGGAGGAATGGGCGCTCCCGTAATACCAGTAGAGACATGGACTCTAGGCCTCCCAGACATTATTCTCAGGACTATTTTTTACCTGAACATTGGCCTCAAAGACGTCCCCGCAATCCTCCCCGTCCCAAGAAGACACGCAAGAAGCGTCAGGACGCTTCTCGGAGGACTGCACCCCCTGACAACTCCACAACGTCCATGGAGGGGAATTTAAAAGCACAGTGTTTTTATAATATTATCAAAATAACACATCATTTGAATAATGTTACAAAAGACACTCACCCCCAGTCCATAATAAAAATGGAAGAGACGCTTGCCACCATGATCAAACCAGCGGTCTCCAACCCTGACGTTGAGACGCTTATCAGGTGCAATGCCAGGACTTGGGCATTAACGACGGTTGAGGTTTTAAGAGACCATTATAAAAACACTCTACAAGTGGAATTGGACAAGATAACCAGTTTTATTGACGAGGTTTGGAGACCCGCTTTTCAGCTGGCCTCTACATGGGCCAAGAAACATCTGGGACGCAGACTGATGGGGGACACCCTCGGGAAGGCCGAGGCTCTGATCGTCGCGGCCTTCGCCGACCCCCCTGTCAACGCGGAGGTGGTACGCCCGGCCCAGTCCTTGCCGGTCCAGACCGCCACCCGGGTATCGGTGGGCACCCATACTGACCCTACGGGCCCTGACGGGGCTCCTGGGGTGGTACGGGCTAGCAGCCCTCCGGCTCGGGTCGTCGCCCGGGTCTCGGTGGCTACCAGCACCGACGCCGTGGCTCCAGATTGGTCTCCTGAGGTGGATCGGGATGCAATCCCTCCAGCACGGGTTGCCCCGATCTTCCTTCCTCGTCGACCGGAACCACCCAAGGAGCAGAGGGTGACACAGCCCCGGGCCACGGACAGCGGGCCTGCCCAGGACACCCTCGGCGAGGCTCCGCCCACCCAGCTTATTCCTGCATCTCGCAGGAGGCTTCCTCTGGGATCACCTGCAAGACAAGACACACAGGAGACCCCCACTCAGACCGAGGACGACGATGACTCACCACGTGGGTCCACAAGCTCCGGGGCGGATCAAACCCAGGACACCCCCACCCATACAGAGGACGACGATGACTCACCAGGGGGACCCACGGCCTCCTCGCCTCTCCTGATCGACTTTCGGGATGAAGAACAGGAGCGGGGGCTTTCTTCGGTGATGTCCCCTCGTTACTCTTCCGCGACCCCCGACTGGTCCCCTCTCCAGCCTGAGACGGCAGATGAGACGGCACCACAGGGTGAATTTTCACCACGGGGGCCCACACTTTCCGGGGCTCCTATGGTGGACTATGAGGACTCACCCTTGCAGCGGACGCCTCCTCAGGAGACGCCCCCTCAGGAGATGCTTCCTCAGGAGTCCCCCGATTGGGCACATTTGTTCCCTGGGGCACTAAAAAGGAAGCCACACAAGAGGCCTTCCGTCCCAGATACTCCACAACACCTGTCAATTCCAGAATGTGTCGAGTTGGTAGAGGATACGACTAGTGCCTCCCCCCGTAGACCCACTAGACACATGGTCTCGAGTAGGAGGATGATGGATTGGAAGTTGTCGGCCAACAAGAAATTCTTGGTGATCGGCGACTCCAATCTGTCCCACCTACCACCTTTTTACGTCGACGACCTTCAGATCGACAGTTACCCGGGCGCCAGTTTTAGACACGCGGAGGCCATCCTACGCAAGACCGTAATTGCTGCACCGGTTGAAGTGTTGGTTCTAGCCTTTGGGATCAACCATCGTGAGCAGAAAGTTAAGGAGACCGCTATTAAGCAGCTCCAAGGGGCACTCAGGATGGCCGTGGCTACCTTCCCACGGGCCCGAGTGCTAATCCCCCTGATTAACTATTCGGCCGCTTTGCCCGTTGAGCAGAAAAACAACCTCGGGCGGCTGAATAGTTTAATCAGCAACAATTATGCTCACATCCCGGCTCTCGACAGCCGGGACTTTGAGACCCAACCCGACCTGGTCCACTGGACTCGGGACACGGCCAAGTTGATGCTCAAGCACTGGCTTGACTTTTTAAACTTGGCATCCCCATAATCCCGATCGCTCGGGGGGGTAATAAGAACGTGATAAATTTGGCCCATAATTTCACGCCAACCCCCTTACAAATCTCCCTCCTCAATAAGGGCCTCAACTTCATTCCTTCCACTAATCTCAGTAGCGACTGGCATCATCAACTTCAATTTGACCTCCAGCGCTACCACAGACGTGTCAAACTTGAGGTATACTATGAGAAACAAGATTCTCTCGGACCCACACCCTTCACAGCCCGTTCCGGCTGGGAGCCCTCACCTGGACTTATGCCTCCGGAATTCCAGGCTATGGTCCGGTCCGACGGGCTCTCCATGTCCGGTTCGGGTTGCGCACCTGCGGTCGCTCCCAATTTGACACGCGGAGAAGTCGAGGCCCTTCATAGTCTAAAAACAAACAAACATATTGTGATCAAACCAGCCGACAAGGGGAGTGCTGTTGTCATTTTTGACAGATCGCAATACATATGGGAGGGTTCTCGGCAGTTGAGTGACATGACGTATTATAAACCACTGCCGGAACCTATTTATCCGCAAACTATTCCCATGGTAGAAAAGATTCTGGATAATCTTCTACTTAAAAAATTTATCAATTTTAAACAACATAGGTATCTCATGGGGGAGCCGGATCCTCGCCCCCGCAGGTTCTACATGCTCCCTAAAATTCACAAGGAGCCAGACAAGTGGAGCAAGCCCCACGAGATCCCTCCGGGGCGACCCATTGTGTCTGACTGCGGCAGCGAGACGTACAGAACGGCGGCGTTCATCGATCATTATCTGACGCCGCTGTCCGTTCTGCACGACAGCTACCTCAGGGATACCTATGATTTTATTGATAAAATCAAGAAGGTCTGCATTCCCCCAGATGCCATTTTGTTTACCATCGACATTGACAGCCTGTATACAAACATTGATATAAATGAGGGGATACAGGCTGTCAAAAATGTCTTCTACAGGTACCGCGACGTTAGCAGGCCCGAAAAGGAGCTCCTGCAGCTCCTCGACATTAATTTGAGGAGAAACGACTTTGAGTTTGACGGTCGTTTCTACCTCCAAATTAAGGGCACGGCTATGGGCAAGAAATTTGCACCGGCGTATGCCAACATTTTTATGGCAGAGTGGGAGACCTCTGCCTTGGCCGCCTGCCCAAAACGTCCTCTCCACTACTTCCGGTACCTGGATGACATCTGGGGTGTCTGGACCCATTCCAGTGAGGAGTTCAGCGTGTTCTTAAACACGCTGAACACTCACAATAAAAATATCACCATCAAGTCGACCACGAGCAACACATCGGTCGACTTTTTGGACACCACGACATTCAAGGGTCCCGACTTTGCCGACACGCAACACTTGGACATCAGGGTGTTCTTCAAGGAGACCGACACCCACGCGCTCCTCTTCAAAAGCAGCTTCCACCCCAAGCATACCTTCGCGGGGTTGGTGAAATCCCAATTGTTGAGGTTCCATCGTGTCTGCACCAGAAGGGAGGACTTCCTGACGGCCTCGAGGACCCTCTTTTCTGCCCTGAGGGGGAGGGGCTATTCCAGGTCCTTCCTCAGACGGCAGTTGAGGGTCTTCTTGGACCCGAAGGGGCCTCCCCCTGGGACCGACATGATCCCTCTCATCACCACCTACTCTCCCTCGGCCGTGCGGGTCGCCAAGAAGGTCAAAGACCACTTCCGGACCTTTGCGGAGAGTAGCGGGAGGCTGCCGGGGCGCTACGTGGTGCCGGCCTACCGTAAGAACCCCAACTTGAATGATCTGTTGGTCAGGGCCAGGGTCAGCTCACTGAGAGACCCGCCCTCCACTAGGAGGGACACCCTTGTCCGCCACTCACAATGGTTGGTGAACCCCCACAACCGCAAGGTTTTCCAGCCGTTGTGCCGTGGCGGCCGACACACCCGGAACTGTGTGTACGTGATTCGGTGCCAACGATGTGGCGATATGTACGTGGGCGAGACGGGCAATACCTTAGCTAGGAGATTCGCCCAACACAAGTACAACATCGTTAGGCATAAAAATACCAACACTCACCTGGTTCAGCATTTTCTCCGACACGGGTGGTCTTCCGTCCGGGCGACTGTCGTAGAGACGGATCCCAAATGGAGCCTCGCCCAACGCCACCGGGCGGAGCTCCTTTGGATCTCCAAATTGGGCACCAGACATCCAGGGGGCCTAAATGAGGTGTGAGTGTGAGCCCGTTGGATTGTGACGGACAGTGCACATTCCCGTTTTTCCCTTCTTTATTTTTCCCATACCCCCCACCCCCCCTCTTCCCTAACCCTAACCATTCCCTTCTCCTTACCTAAAACCTACCCCCAAACCTAACCAGCCAGTGCCTCCAATCCTCTTACGGCTCTCACTCTCCCTCGCTCGCCCTCCTGGACCTGCCAAAACAGACAGAAAACGCATTAAATATACTCACCTGGGGATGGGACTCATATACAATCGGAGCATCATATTAAGGGGAGGTAACAGGGAATATATACCTAAAACCTACCCCAACCCTAATCCTAAAACCTAACCCTAACCCTGACCCTAACCCTAACCTCGGGTACGGTACACATACGTACATTCAGAGCATTACACTAAGGGGAGCTTACTGGGACTATCCTCTCCCAACTCTCTGTTTAATACTGAAGCCCTAGGTCACACATCCAGGGTACTTTCTGTATTATTTCTATTTGAATGTACTAGTGTTTGTCTATTATTATATATATATATATATATATATATACATATATATTTATTATAATATATTATATAATATTTATACCATATTACATTGTATTATATTATATATCATATAACAATAACAATGTCTATCATTTCATGTTATTGTTTTAGCAGACAGGATTTTGCAGTAGCATCCTGGGGCTTCAGAGGGTCACTGTTGTCTTCTTTTTACACTTGTGTTGTGGTCAAGACTTCTATTTTGAAGGCCAACTTGTGTTTGACGTGGACCCCACCCCTTCATTTAAATGTTATATTGCTATTAACACCTTTCTCCTGCAATACCTGTTTTCACTGCAAGGATAAAAGGTTGATTTTAGCCTACCTGCCGTGCTAACCTGCTAATACTCTACAAACGAGTCAGGCCTGATGAAGGTATCTTACCGAAACGTTGCCATCTGACTCGTTTCATGTAAATATACATTTTCTACTTTTTTCATATTTTTCTGACACATTGTAGTATTTTTCTTGTATTTGTTTACTTGCCGTGTCCAGTTGAAGGCCTGGTCGCGGCGCGACGCTTTCGTTCCACTAGTCGCTATTTTCTGTAAATAAACAGCCTATTTTTGATACTACATGTGCTATTTTTACTCACGAGATATTCCGGTGGCTCATTAGCGCGAGATACAGCATATTTTTGAACAAAAAAGCGTATCTCACCGTTTATGCAGCCAGCCATCAACCGGAAGTGATTATCTTGACCTCGGCGGAAGTCCCGCCTCCGAGCATTCCGTTCTCTCTTTTTCACAAAGGAAACGGATAAAGACAATTTATTTTTATAAAGCGAACAAACCTTTTTTCGCCAACCAGTTTTTCACATCATCCACACCAGCGACATATTAAAATAATTTTGCAATATGTCGGATGGGTTCGAATACGACTGGCTTCCGGTCAGGTCGGGGCGAAGACGCGCACGGCGACGTCAGGCTGCGCCTTCAGAGTGGCTCGCCCAGGATGATGAACGTTGTCATTATGACCAGGAGGAATATTTTTCTCAGTGGGATGAGCAGCGGCCCCAGAGGTCTTATGCGGATGTAGCACGGGGACGGCAGGATTCCTATCCGCGTCGCCCCTACCCGCAGACACGCCGCCATTTTGATGACCTACATCAAGAGCGCCGCAGCGCCCCTCAGTGGAATTATAGGAGAAACACACGCCAAAATAGGAATTTTGTGCCTTCAAGACAGCACTCTCAGGAGTACTTTAGGCCACAATATTCACCTCAAAGACGTCCCCGCTATCCTCCTCCCCCCAGGGGGACACGGAGGAAACGCCGGGATGCTTCCAGGAGGAATGGGCGCTCCCGTAATACCAGTAGAGACATGGACTCTAGGCCTCCCAGACATTATTCTCAGGACTATTTTTTACCTGAACATTGGCCTCAAAGACGTCCCCGCAATCCTCCCCGTCCCAAGAAGACACGCAAGAAGCGTCAGGACGCTTCTCGGAGGACTGCACCCCCTGACAACTCCACAACGTCCATGGAGGGGAATTTAAAAGCACAGTGTTTTTATAATATTATCAAAATAACACATCATTTGAATAATGTTACAAAAGACACTCACCCCCAGTCCATAATAAAAATGGAAGAGACGCTTGCCACCATGATCAAACCAGCGGTCTCCAACCCTGACGTTGAGACGCTTATCAGGTGCAATGCCAGGACTTGGGCATTAACGACGGTTGAGGTTTTAAGAGACCATTATAAAAACACTCTACAAGTGGAATTGGACAAGATAACCAGTTTTATTGACGAGGTTTGGAGACCCGCTTTTCAGCTGGCCTCTACATGGGCCAAGAAACATCTGGGACGCAGACTGATGGGGGACACCCTCGGGAAGGCCGAGGCTCTGATCGTCGCGGCCTTCGCCGACCCCCCTGTCAACGCGGAGGTGGTACGCCCGGCCCAGTCCTTGCCGGTCCAGACCGCCACCCGGGTATCGGTGGGCACCCATACTGACCCTACGGGCCCTGACGGGGCTCCTGGGGTGGTACGGGCTAGCAGCCCTCCGGCTCGGGTCGTCGCCCGGGTCTCGGTGGCTACCAGCACCGACGCCGTGGCTCCAGATTGGTCTCCTGAGGTGGATCGGGATGCAATCCCTCCAGCACGGGTTGCCCCGATCTTCCTTCCTCGTCGACCGGAACCACCCAAGGAGCAGAGGGTGACACAGCCCCGGGCCACGGACAGCGGGCCTGCCCAGGACACCCTCGGCGAGGCTCCGCCCACCCAGCTTATTCCTGCATCTCGCAGGAGGCTTCCTCTGGGATCACCTGCAAGACAAGACACACAGGAGACCCCCACTCAGACCGAGGACGACGATGACTCACCACGTGGGTCCACAAGCTCCGGGGCGGATCAAACCCAGGACACCCCCACCCATACAGAGGACGACGATGACTCACCAGGGGGACCCACGGCCTCCTCGCCTCTCCTGATCGACTTTCGGGATGAAGAACAGGAGCGGGGGCTTTCTTCGGTGATGTCCCCTCGTTACTCTTCCGCGACCCCCGACTGGTCCCCTCTCCAGCCTGAGACGGCAGATGAGACGGCACCACAGGGTGAATTTTCACCACGGGGGCCCACACTTTCCGGGGCTCCTATGGTGGACTATGAGGACTCACCCTTGCAGCGGACGCCTCCTCAGGAGACGCCCCCTCAGGAGATGCTTCCTCAGGAGTCCCCCGATTGGGCACATTTGTTCCCTGGGGCACTAAAAAGGAAGCCACACAAGAGGCCTTCCGTCCCAGATACTCCACAACACCTGTCAATTCCAGAATGTGTCGAGTTGGTAGAGGATACGACTAGTGCCTCCCCCCGTAGACCCACTAGACACATGGTCTCGAGTAGGAGGATGATGGATTGGAAGTTGTCGGCCAACAAGAAATTCTTGGTGATCGGCGACTCCAATCTGTCCCACCTACCACCTTTTTACGTCGACGACCTTCAGATCGACAGTTACCCGGGCGCCAGTTTTAGACACGCGGAGGCCATCCTACGCAAGACCGTAATTGCTGCACCGGTTGAAGTGTTGGTTCTAGCCTTTGGGATCAACCATCGTGAGCAGAAAGTTAAGGAGACCGCTATTAAGCAGCTCCAAGGGGCACTCAGGATGGCCGTGGCTACCTTCCCACGGGCCCGAGTGCTAATCCCCCTGATTAACTATTCGGCCGCTTTGCCCGTTGAGCAGAAAAACAACCTCGGGCGGCTGAATAGTTTAATCAGCAACAATTATGCTCACATCCCGGCTCTCGACAGCCGGGACTTTGAGACCCAACCCGACCTGGTCCACTGGACTCGGGACACGGCCAAGTTGATGCTCAAGCACTGGCTTGACTTTTTAAACTTGGCATCCCCATAATCCCGATCGCTCGGGGGGGTAATAAGAACGTGATAAATTTGGCCCATAATTTCACGCCAACCCCCTTACAAATCTCCCTCCTCAATAAGGGCCTCAACTTCATTCCTTCCACTAATCTCAGTAGCGACTGGCATCATCAACTTCAATTTGACCTCCAGCGCTACCACAGACGTGTCAAACTTGAGGTATACTATGAGAAACAAGATTCTCTCGGACCCACACCCTTCACAGCCCGTTCCGGCTGGGAGCCCTCACCTGGACTTATGCCTCCGGAATTCCAGGCTATGGTCCGGTCCGACGGGCTCTCCATGTCCGGTTCGGGTTGCGCACCTGCGGTCGCTCCCAATTTGACACGCGGAGAAGTCGAGGCCCTTCATAGTCTAAAAACAAACAAACATATTGTGATCAAACCAGCCGACAAGGGGAGTGCTGTTGTCATTTTTGACAGATCGCAATACATATGGGAGGGTTCTCGGCAGTTGAGTGACATGACGTATTATAAACCACTGCCGGAACCTATTTATCCGCAAACTATTCCCATGGTAGAAAAGATTCTGGATAATCTTCTACTTAAAAAATTTATCAATTTTAAACAACATAGGTATCTCATGGGGGAGCCGGATCCTCGCCCCCGCAGGTTCTACATGCTCCCTAAAATTCACAAGGAGCCAGACAAGTGGAGCAAGCCCCACGAGATCCCTCCGGGGCGACCCATTGTGTCTGACTGCGGCAGCGAGACGTACAGAACGGCGGCGTTCATCGATCATTATCTGACGCCGCTGTCCGTTCTGCACGACAGCTACCTCAGGGATACCTATGATTTTATTGATAAAATCAAGAAGGTCTGCATTCCCCCAGATGCCATTTTGTTTACCATCGACATTGACAGCCTGTATACAAACATTGATATAAATGAGGGGATACAGGCTGTCAAAAATGTCTTCTACAGGTACCGCGACGTTAGCAGGCCCGAAAAGGAGCTCCTGCAGCTCCTCGACATTAATTTGAGGAGAAACGACTTTGAGTTTGACGGTCGTTTCTACCTCCAAATTAAGGGCACGGCTATGGGCAAGAAATTTGCACCGGCGTATGCCAACATTTTTATGGCAGAGTGGGAGACCTCTGCCTTGGCCGCCTGCCCAAAACGTCCTCTCCACTACTTCCGGTACCTGGATGACATCTGGGGTGTCTGGACCCATTCCAGTGAGGAGTTCAGCGTGTTCTTAAACACGCTGAACACTCACAATAAAAATATCACCATCAAGTCGACCACGAGCAACACATCGGTCGACTTTTTGGACACCACGACATTCAAGGGTCCCGACTTTGCCGACACGCAACACTTGGACATCAGGGTGTTCTTCAAGGAGACCGACACCCACGCGCTCCTCTTCAAAAGCAGCTTCCACCCCAAGCATACCTTCGCGGGGTTGGTGAAATCCCAATTGTTGAGGTTCCATCGTGTCTGCACCAGAAGGGAGGACTTCCTGACGGCCTCGAGGACCCTCTTTTCTGCCCTGAGGGGGAGGGGCTATTCCAGGTCCTTCCTCAGACGGCAGTTGAGGGTCTTCTTGGACCCGAAGGGGCCTCCCCCTGGGACCGACATGATCCCTCTCATCACCACCTACTCTCCCTCGGCCGTGCGGGTCGCCAAGAAGGTCAAAGACCACTTCCGGACCTTTGCGGAGAGTAGCGGGAGGCTGCCGGGGCGCTACGTGGTGCCGGCCTACCGTAAGAACCCCAACTTGAATGATCTGTTGGTCAGGGCCAGGGTCAGCTCACTGAGAGACCCGCCCTCCACTAGGAGGGACACCCTTGTCCGCCACTCACAATGGTTGGTGAACCCCCACAACCGCAAGGTTTTCCAGCCGTTGTGCCGTGGCGGCCGACACACCCGGAACTGTGTGTACGTGATTCGGTGCCAACGATGTGGCGATATGTACGTGGGCGAGACGGGCAATACCTTAGCTAGGAGATTCGCCCAACACAAGTACAACATCGTTAGGCATAAAAATACCAACACTCACCTGGTTCAGCATTTTCTCCGACACGGGTGGTCTTCCGTCCGGGCGACTGTCGTAGAGACGGATCCCAAATGGAGCCTCGCCCAACGCCACCGGGCGGAGCTCCTTTGGATCTCCAAATTGGGCACCAGACATCCAGGGGGCCTAAATGAGGTGTGAGTGTGAGCCCGTTGGATTGTGACGGACAGTGCACATTCCCGTTTTTCCCTTCTTTATTTTTCCCATACCCCCCACCCCCCCTCTTCCCTAACCCTAACCATTCCCTTCTCCTTACCTAAAACCTACCCCCAAACCTAACCAGCCAGTGCCTCCAATCCTCTTACGGCTCTCACTCTCCCTCGCTCGCCCTCCTGGACCTGCCAAAACAGACAGAAAACGCATTAAATATACTCACCTGGGGATGGGACTCATATACAATCGGAGCATCATATTAAGGGGAGGTAACAGGGAATATATACCTAAAACCTACCCCAACCCTAATCCTAAAACCTAACCCTAACCCTGACCCTAACCCTAACCTCGGGTACGGTACACATACGTACATTCAGAGCATTACACTAAGGGGAGCTTACTGGGACTATCCTCTCCCAACTCTCTGTTTAATACTGAAGCCCTAGGTCACACATCCAGGGTACTTTCTGTATTATTTCTATTTGAATGTACTAGTGTTTGTCTATTATTATATATATATATATATATATATATACATATATATTTATTATAATATATTATATAATATTTATACCATATTACATTGTATTATATTATATATCATATAACAATAACAATGTCTATCATTTCATGTTATTGTTTTAGCAGACAGGATTTTGCAGTAGCATCCTGGGGCTTCAGAGGGTCACTGTTGTCTTCTTTTTACACTTGTGTTGTGGTCAAGACTTCTATTTTGAAGGCCAACTTGTGTTTGACGTGGACCCCACCCCTTCATTTAAATGTTATATTGCTATTAACACCTTTCTCCTGCAATACCTGTTTTCACTGCAAGGATAAAAGGTTGATTTTAGCCTACCTGCCGTGCTAACCTGCTAATACTCTACAAACGAGTCAGGCCTGATGAAGGTATCTTACCGAAACGTTGCCATCTGACTCGTTTCATGTAAATATACATTTTCTACTTTTTTCATATTTTTCTGACACATTGTAGTATTTTTCTTGTATTTGTTTACTTGCCGTGTCCAGTTGAAGGCCTGGTCGCGGCGCGACGCTTTCGTTCCACTAGTCGCTATTTTCTGTAAATAAACAGCCTATTTTTGATACTACATGTGCTATTTTTACTCACGAGATATTCCGGTGGCTCATTAGCGCGAGATACAGCATATTTTTGAACAAAAAAGCGTATCTCACCGTTTATGCAGCCAGCCATCAACCGGAAGTGATTATCTTGACCTCGGCGGAAGTCCCGCCTCCGAGCATTCCGTTCTCTCTTTTTCACAAAGGAAACGGATAAAGACAATTTATTTTTATAAAGCGAACAAACCTTTTTTCGCCAACCAGTTTTTCACATCATCCACACCAGCGACATATTAAAATAATTTTGCAATATGTCGGATGGGTTCGAATACGACTGGCTTCCGGTCAGGTCGGGGCGAAGACGCGCACGGCGACGTCAGGCTGCGCCTTCAGAGTGGCTCGCCCAGGATGATGAACGTTGTCATTATGACCAGGAGGAATATTTTTCTCAGTGGGATGAGCAGCGGCCCCAGAGGTCTTATGCGGATGTAGCACGGGGACGGCAGGATTCCTATCCGCGTCGCCCCTACCCGCAGACACGCCGCCATTTTGATGACCTACATCAAGAGCGCCGCAGCGCCCCTCAGTGGAATTATAGGAGAAACACACGCCAAAATAGGAATTTTGTGCCTTCAAGACAGCACTCTCAGGAGTACTTTAGGCCACAATATTCACCTCAAAGACGTCCCCGCTATCCTCCTCCCCCCAGGGGGACACGGAGGAAACGCCGGGATGCTTCCAGGAGGAATGGGCGCTCCCGTAATACCAGTAGAGACATGGACTCTAGGCCTCCCAGACATTATTCTCAGGACTATTTTTTACCTGAACATTGGCCTCAAAGACGTCCCCGCAATCCTCCCCGTCCCAAGAAGACACGCAAGAAGCGTCAGGACGCTTCTCGGAGGACTGCACCCCCTGACAACTCCACAACGTCCATGGAGGGGAATTTAAAAGCACAGTGTTTTTATAATATTATCAAAATAACACATCATTTGAATAATGTTACAAAAGACACTCACCCCCAGTCCATAATAAAAATGGAAGAGACGCTTGCCACCATGATCAAACCAGCGGTCTCCAACCCTGACGTTGAGACGCTTATCAGGTGCAATGCCAGGACTTGGGCATTAACGACGGTTGAGGTTTTAAGAGACCATTATAAAAACACTCTACAAGTGGAATTGGACAAGATAACCAGTTTTATTGACGAGGTTTGGAGACCCGCTTTTCAGCTGGCCTCTACATGGGCCAAGAAACATCTGGGACGCAGACTGATGGGGGACACCCTCGGGAAGGCCGAGGCTCTGATCGTCGCGGCCTTCGCCGACCCCCCTGTCAACGCGGAGGTGGTACGCCCGGCCCAGTCCTTGCCGGTCCAGACCGCCACCCGGGTATCGGTGGGCACCCATACTGACCCTACGGGCCCTGACGGGGCTCCTGGGGTGGTACGGGCTAGCAGCCCTCCGGCTCGGGTCGTCGCCCGGGTCTCGGTGGCTACCAGCACCGACGCCGTGGCTCCAGATTGGTCTCCTGAGGTGGATCGGGATGCAATCCCTCCAGCACGGGTTGCCCCGATCTTCCTTCCTCGTCGACCGGAACCACCCAAGGAGCAGAGGGTGACACAGCCCCGGGCCACGGACAGCGGGCCTGCCCAGGACACCCTCGGCGAGGCTCCGCCCACCCAGCTTATTCCTGCATCTCGCAGGAGGCTTCCTCTGGGATCACCTGCAAGACAAGACACACAGGAGACCCCCACTCAGACCGAGGACGACGATGACTCACCACGTGGGTCCACAAGCTCCGGGGCGGATCAAACCCAGGACACCCCCACCCATACAGAGGACGACGATGACTCACCAGGGGGACCCACGGCCTCCTCGCCTCTCCTGATCGACTTTCGGGATGAAGAACAGGAGCGGGGGCTTTCTTCGGTGATGTCCCCTCGTTACTCTTCCGCGACCCCCGACTGGTCCCCTCTCCAGCCTGAGACGGCAGATGAGACGGCACCACAGGGTGAATTTTCACCACGGGGGCCCACACTTTCCGGGGCTCCTATGGTGGACTATGAGGACTCACCCTTGCAGCGGACGCCTCCTCAGGAGACGCCCCCTCAGGAGATGCTTCCTCAGGAGTCCCCCGATTGGGCACATTTGTTCCCTGGGGCACTAAAAAGGAAGCCACACAAGAGGCCTTCCGTCCCAGATACTCCACAACACCTGTCTATTCCAGAATGTGTCGAGTTGGTAGAGGATACGACCAGTGCCTCCCCCCGTAGACCCACTAGACACATGGTCTCGAGTAGGAGGATGATGGATTGGAAGTTGTCGGCCAACAAGAAATTCTTGGTGATCGGCGACTCCAATCTGTCCCACCTACCACCTTTTTACGTCGACGACCTTCAGATCGACAGTTACCCGGGCGCCAGTTTTAGACACGCGGAGGCCATCCTACGCAAGACCGTAATTGCTGCACCGGTTGAAGTGTTGGTTCTAGCCTTTGGGATCAACCATCGTGAGCAGAAAGTTAAGGAGACCGCTATTAAGCAGCTCCAAGGGGCACTCAGGATGGCCGTGGCTACCTTCCCACGGGCCCGAGTGCTAATCCCCCTGATTAACTATTCGGCCGCTTTGCCCGTTGAGCAGAAAAACAACCTCGGGCGGCTGAATAGTTTAATCAGCAACAATTATGCTCACATCCCGGCTCTCGACAGCCGGGACTTTGAGACCCAACCCGACCTGGTCCACTGGACTCGGGACACGGCCAAGTTGATGCTCAAGCACTGGCTTGACTTTTTAAACTTGGCATCCCCATAATCCCGATCGCTCGGGGGGGTAATAAGAACGTGATAAATTTGGCCCATAATTTCACGCCAACCCCCTTACAAATCTCCCTCCTCAATAAGGGCCTCAACTTCATTCCTTCCACTAATCTCAGTAGCGACTGGCATCATCAACTTCAATTTGACCTCCAGCGCTACCACAGACGTGTCAAACTTGAGGTATACTATGAGAAACAAGATTCTCTCGGACCCACACCGTTCACAGCCCGTTCCGGCTGGGAGCCCTCACCTGGACTTATGCCTCCGGAATTCCAGGCTATGGTCCGGTCCGACGGGCTCTCCATGTCCGGTTCGGGCTGCGCACCTGCGGTCGCTCCCAATTTGACACGCGGAGAAGTCGAGGCCCTTCATAGTCTAAAAACAAACAAACATATTGTGATCAAACCAGCCGACAAGGGGAGTGCTGTTGTCATTTTTGACAGATCGCAATACATATGGGAGGGTTCTCGGCAGTTGAGTGACATGACGTATTATAAACCACTGCCGGAACCTATTTATCCGCAAACTATTCCCATGGTAGAAAAGATTCTGGATAATCTTCTACTTAAAAAATTTATCAATTTTAAACAACATAGGTATCTCATGGGGGAGCCGGATCCTCGCCCCCGCAGGTTCTACATGCTCCCTAAAATTCACAAGGAGCCAGACAAGTGGAGCAAGCCCCACGAGATCCCTCCGGGGCGACCCATTGTGTCTGACTGCGGCAGCGAGACGTACAGAACGGCGGCGTTCATCGATCATTATCTGACGCCGCTGTCCGTTCTGCACGACAGCTACCTCAGGGATACCTATGATTTTATTGATAAAATCAAGAAGGTCTGCATTCCCCCAGATGCCATTTTGTTTACCATCGACATTGACAGCCTGTATACAAACATTGATATAAATGAGGGGATACAGGCTGTCAAAAATGTCTTCTACAGGTACCGCGACGTTAGCAGGCCCGAAAAGGAGCTCCTGCAGCTCCTCGACATTAATTTGAGGAGAAACGACTTTGAGTTTGACGGTCGTTTCTACCTCCAAATTAAGGGCACTGCTATGGGCAAGAAATTTGCACCGGCGTATGCCAACATTTTTATGGCAGAGTGGGAGACCTCTGCCTTGGCCGCCTGCCCAAAACGTCCTCTCCACTACTTCCGGTACCTGGATGACATCTGGGGTGTCTGGACCCATTCCAGGGAGGAGTTCAGCGTGTTCTTAAACACGCTGAACACTCACAATAAAAATATCACCATCAAGTCGACCACGAGCAACACATCGGTCGACTTTTTGGACACCACGACATTCAAGGGTCCCGACTTTGCCGACACGCAACACTTGGACATCAGGGTGTTCTTCAAGGAGACCGACACCCACGCGCTCCTCTTCAAAAGCAGCTTCCACCCCAAGCATACCTTCGCGGGGTTGGTGAAATCCCAATTGTTGAGGTTCCATCGTGTCTGCACCAGAAGGGAGGACTTCCTGACGGCCTCGAGGACCCTCTTTTCTGCCCTGAAGGGGAGGGGCTATTCCAGGTCCTTCCTCCGACGGCAGTTGAGGGTCTTCTTGGACCCGAAGGGGCCTCCCCCTGGGACCGACATGATCCCTCTCATCACCACCTACTCTCCCTCGGCCGTGCGGGTCGCCAAGAAGGTCAAAGACCACTTCCGGACCTTTGCGGAGAGTAGCGGGAGGCTGCCGGGGCGCTACGTGGTGCCGGCCTACCGTAAGAACCCCAACTTGAATGATCTGTTGGTCAGGGCCAGGGTCAGCTCACTGAGAGACCCGCCCTCCACTAGGAGGGACACCCTTGTCCGCCACTCACAATGGTTGGTGAACCCCCACAACCGCAAGGTTTTCCAGCCGTTGTGCCGTGGCGGCCGACACACCCGGAACTGTGTGTACGTGATTCGGTGCCAACGATGTGGCGATATGTACGTGGGCGAGACGGGCAATACCTTAGCTAGGAGATTCGCCCAACACAAGTACAACATCGTTAGGCATAAAAATACCAACACTCACCTGGTTCAGCATTTTCTCCGACACGGGTGGTCTTCCGTCCGGGCGACTGTCGTAGAGACGGATCCCAAATGGAGCCTCGCCCAACGCCACCGGGCGGAGCTCCTTTGGATCTCCAAATTGGGCACCAGACATCCAGGGGGCCTAAATGAGGTGTGAGTGTGAGCCCGTTGGATTGTGACGGACAGTGCACATTCCCGTTTTTCCCTTCTTTATTTTTCCCATACCCCCCACCCCCCCTCTTCCCTAACCCTAACCATTCCCTTCTCCTTACCTAAAACCTACCCCCAAACCTAACCAGCCAGTGCCTCCAATCCTCTTACGGCTCTCACTCTCCCTCGCTCGCCCTCCTGGACCTGCCAAAACAGACAGAAAACGCATAAATATACTCATTTGGGGATGGGACTCATATACAATCGGAGCATCATATTAAGGGGAGGTAACAGGGAATATATACCTAAAACCTACCCCAACCCTAATCCTAAAACCTAACCCTAACCCTAACCCTAACCCTAACCCTAACCTTGGGTACGGTACACATACGTACATTCAGAGCATTACACTAAGGGGAGCTTACTGGGACTATCCTCTCCCAACTCTCTGTTTAATACTGAAGCCCTAGGTCACACATCCAGGGTACTTTCTGTATTATTTCCATTTGAATGTACTAGTGTTTGTCTATTATTATATATATATATATATATATATACATATATATTTATTATAATATATTATATAATATTTATACCATATTACATTGTATTATATTATATATCATATAACAATAACAATGTCTATCATTTCATGTTATTGTTTTAGCAGACAGGATTTTGCAGTAGCATCCTGGGGCTTCAGAGGGTCACTCTTGTCTTCTTTTTACACTTGTGTTGTGGTCAAGACTTCTATTTTGAAGGCCAACTTGTGTTTGACGTGGACCCCACCCCTTCATTTAAATGTTATATTGCTATTAACACCTTTCTCCTGCAATACCTGTTTTCACTGCAAGGATAAAAGGTTGACTTTAGCCTACCTGCCGTGCTAACCTGCTAATACTCTACAAACGAGTCAGGCCTGATGAAGGTATCTTACCGAAACGTTGCCATCTGACTCGTTTCATGTAAATATACATTTTCTACTTTTTTCATATTTTTCTGACACATTGTAGTATTTTTCTTGTATTTGTTTACTTGCCGTGTCCAGTTGAAGGCCTGGTCGCGGCGCGACGCTTTCGTTCCACTAGTCGCTATTTTCTGTAAATAAACAGCCTATTTTTGATACTACATGTGCTATTTTTACTCACGAGATATTCCGGTGGCTCATTAGCGCGAGATACAGCATATTTTTGAACAAAAAAGCGTATCTCACCGTTTATGCAGCCAGCCATCAACCGGAAGTGATTATCTTGACCTCGGCGGAAGTCCCGCCTCCGAGCATTCCGTTCTCTCTTTTTCACAAAGGAAACGGATAAAGACAATTTATTTTTATAAAGCGAACAAACCTTTTTTTCGCCAACCAGTTTTTCACATCATCCACACCAGCGACATATTAAAATAATTTTGCAATATGTCGGATGGTTTCGAATACGACTGGCTTCCGGTCAGGTCGGGGCGAAGACGCGCACGGCGACGTCAGGCTGCGCCTTCAGAGTGGCTCGCCCAGGATGATGAACGTTGTCATTATGACCAGGAGGAATATTTTTCTCAGTGGGATGAGCAGCGGCCCCAGAGGTCTTATGCGGATGTAGCACGGGGACGGCAGGATTCCTATCCGCGTCGCCCCTACCCGCAGACACGCCGCCATTTTGATGACCTACATCAAGAGCGCCGCAGCGCCCCTCAGTGGAATTATAGGAGAAACACACGCCAAAATAGGAATTTTGTGCCTTCAAGACAGCACTCTCAGGAGTACTTTAGGCCACAATATTCACCTCAAAGACGTCCCCGCTATCCTCCTCCCCCCAGGGGGACACGGAGGAAACGCCGGGATGCTTCCAGGAGGAATGGGCGCTCCCGTAATACCAGTAGAGACATGGACTCTAGGCCTCCCAGACATTATTCTCAGGACTATTTTTTACCTGAACATTGGCCTCAAAGACGTCCCCGCAATCCTCCCCGCCCCAAGAAGACACGCAAGAAGCGTCAGGACGCTTCTCGGAGGACTGCACCCCCTGACAACTCCACAACGTCCATGGAGGGGAATTTAAAAGCACAGTGTTTTTATAATATTATCAAAATAACACATCATTTGAATAATGTTACAAAAGACACTCACCCCCAGTCCATAATAAAAATGGAAGAGACGCTTGCCACCATGATCAAACCAGCGGTCTCCAACCCTGACGTTGAGACGCTTATCAGGTGCAATGCCAGGACTTGGGCATTAACGACGGTTGAGGTTTTAAGAGACCATTATAAAAACACTCTACAAGTGGAATTGGACAAGATAACCAGTTTTATTGACGAGGTTTGGAGACCCGCTTTTCAGCTGGCCTCTACATGGGCCAAGAAACATCTGGGACGCAGACTGATGGGGGACACCCTCGGGAAGGCCGAGGCTCTGATCGTCGCGGCCTTCGCCGACCCCCCTGTCAACGCGGAGGTGGTACGCCCGGCCCAGTCCTTGCCGGTCCAGACCACCACCCGGGTATCGGTGGGCACCCATACTGACCCTACGGGCCCTGACGGGGCTCCTGGGGTGGTACGGGCTAGCAGCCCTCCGGCTCGGGTCGTCGCCCGGGTCTCGGTGGCTACCAGCACCGACGCCGTGGCTCCAGATTGGTCTCCTGAGGTGGATCGGGATGCAATCCCTCCAGCACGGGTTGCCCCGATCTTCCTTCCTCGTCGACCGGAACCACCCAAGGAGCAGAGGGTGACACAGCCCCGGGCCACGGACAGCGGGCCTGCCCAGGACACCCTCGGCGAGGCTCCGCCCACCCAGCTTATTCCTGCATCTCGCAGGAGGCTTCCTCTGGGATCACCTGCAAGACAAGACACACAGGAGACCCCCACTCAGACCGAGGACGACGATGACTCACCACGTGGGTCCACAAGCTCCGGGGCGGATCAAACCCAGGACACCCCCACCCATACAGAGGACGACGATGACTCACCAGGGGGACCCACGGCCTCCTCGCCTCTCCTGATCGACTTTCGGGATGAAGAACAGGAGCGGGGGCTTTCTTCGGTGATGTCCCCTCGTTACTCTTCCGCGACCCCCGACTGGTCCCCTCTCCAGCCTGAGACGGCAGATGAGACGGCACCACAGGGTGAATTTTCACCACGGGGGCCCACACTTTCCGGGGCTCCTATGGTGGACTATGAGGACTCACCCTTGCAGCGGACGCCTCCTCAGGAGACGCCCCCTCAGGAGATGCTTCCTCAGGAGTCCCCCGATTGGGCACATTTGTTCCCTGGGGCACTAAAAAGGAAGCCACACAAGAGGCCTTCCGTCCCAGATACTCCACAACACCTGTCTATTCCAGAATGTGTCGAGTTGGTAGAGGATACGACCAGTGCCTCCCCCCGTAGACCCACTAGACACATGGTCTCGAGTAGGAGGATGATGGATTGGAAGTTGTCGGCCAACAAGAAATTCTTGGTGATCGGCGACTCCAATCTGTCCCACCTACCACCTTTTTACGTCGACGACCTTCAGATCGACAGTTACCCGGGCGCCAGTTTTAGACACGCGGAGGCCATCCTACGCAAGACCGTAATTGCTGCACCGGTTGAAGTGTTGGTTCTAGCCTTTGGGATCAACCATCGTGAGCAGAAAGTTAAGGAGACCGCTATTAAGCAGCTCCAAGGGGCACTCAGGATGGCCGTGGCTACCTTCCCACGGGCCCGAGTGCTAATCCCCCTGATTAACTATTCGGCCGCTTTGCCCGTTGAGCAGAAAAACAACCTCGGGCGGCTGAATAGTTTAATCAGCAACAATTATGCTCACATCCCGGCTCTCGACAGCCGGGACTTTGAGACCCAACCCGACCTGGTCCACTGGACTCGGGACACGGCCAAGTTGATGCTCAAGCACTGGCTTGACTTTTTAAACTTGGCATCCCCATAATCCCGATCGCTCGGGGGGGTAATAAGAACGTGATAAATTTGGCCCATAATTTCACGCCAACCCCCTTACAAATCTCCCTCCTCAATAAGGGCCTCAACTTCATTCCTTCCACTAATCTCAGTAGCGACTGGCATCATCAACTTCAATTTGACCTCCAGCGCTACCACAGACGTGTCAAACTTGAGGTATACTATGAGAAACAAGATTCTCTCGGACCCACACCGTTCACAGCCCGTTCCGGCTGGGAGCCCTCACCTGGACTTATGCCTCCGGAATTCCAGGCTATGGTCCGGTCCGACGGGCTCTCCATGTCCGGTTCGGGCTGCGCACCTGCGGTCGCTCCCAATTTGACACGCGGAGAAGTCGAGGCCCTTCATAGTCTAAAAACAAACAAACATATTGTGATCAAACCAGCCGACAAGGGGAGTGCTGTTGTCATTTTTGACAGATCGCAATACATATGGGAGGGTTCTCGGCAGTTGAGTGACATGACGTATTATAAACCACTGCCGGAACCTATTTATCCGCAAACTATTCCCATGGTAGAAAAGATTCTGGATAATCTTCTACTTAAAAAATTTATCAATTTTAAACAACATAGGTATCTCATGGGGGAGCCGGATCCTCGCCCCCGCAGGTTCTACATGCTCCCTAAAATTCACAAGGAGCCAGACAAGTGGAGCAAGCCCCACGAGATCCCTCCGGGGCGACCCATTGTGTCTGACTGCGGCAGCGAGACGTACAGAACGGCGGCGTTCATCGATCATTATCTGACGCCGCTGTCCGTTCTGCACGACAGCTACCTCAGGGATACCTATGATTTTATTGATAAAATCAAGAAGGTCTGCATTCCCCCAGATGCCATTTTGTTTACCATCGACATTGACAGCCTGTATACAAACATTGATATAAATGAGGGGATACAGGCTGTCAAAAATGTCTTCTACAGGTACCGCGACGTTAGCAGGCCCGAAAAGGAGCTCCTGCAGCTCCTCGACATTAATTTGAGGAGAAACGACTTTGAGTTTGACGGTCGTTTCTACCTCCAAATTAAGGGCACTGCTATGGGCAAGAAATTTGCACCGGCGTATGCCAACATTTTTATGGCAGAGTGGGAGACCTCTGCCTTGGCCGCCTGCCCAAAACGTCCTCTCCACTACTTCCGGTACCTGGATGACATCTGGGGTGTCTGGACCCATTCCAGGGAGGAGTTCAGCGTGTTCTTAAACACGCTGAACACTCACAATAAAAATATCACCATCAAGTCGACCACGAGCAACACATCGGTCGACTTTTTGGACACCACGACATTCAAGGGTCCCGACTTTGCCGACACGCAACACTTGGACATCAGGGTGTTCTTCAAGGAGACCGACACCCACGCGCTCCTCTTCAAAAGCAGCTTCCACCCCAAGCATACCTTCGCGGGGTTGGTGAAATCCCAATTGTTGAGGTTCCATCGTGTCTGCACCAGAAGGGAGGACTTCCTGACGGCCTCGAGGACCCTCTTTTCTGCCCTGAAGGGGAGGGGCTATTCCAGGTCCTTCCTCCGACGGCAGTTGAGGGTCTTCTTGGACCCGAAGGGGCCTCCCCCTGGGACCGACATGATCCCTCTCATCACCACCTACTCTCCCTCGGCCGTGCGGGTCGCCAAGAAGGTCAAAGACCACTTCCGGACCTTTGCGGAGAGTAGCGGGAGGCTGCCGGGGCGCTACGTGGTGCCGGCCTACCGTAAGAACCCCAACTTGAATGATCTGTTGGTCAGGGCCAGGGTCAGCTCACTGAGAGACCCGCCCTCCACTAGGAGGGACACCCTTGTCCGCCACTCACAATGGTTGGTGAACCCCCACAACCGCAAGGTTTTCCAGCCGTTGTGCCGTGGCGGCCGACACACCCGGAACTGTGTGTACGTGATTCGGTGCCAACGATGTGGCGATATGTACGTGGGCGAGACGGGCAATACCTTAGCTAGGAGATTCGCCCAACACAAGTACAACATCGTTAGGCATAAAAATACCAACACTCACCTGGTTCAGCATTTTCTCCGACACGGGTGGTCTTCCGTCCGGGCGACTGTCGTAGAGACGGATCCCAAATGGAGCCTCGCCCAACGCCACCGGGCGGAGCTCCTTTGGATCTCCAAATTGGGCACCAGACATCCAGGGGGCCTAAATGAGGTGTGAGTGTGAGCCCGTTGGATTGTGACGGACAGTGCACATTCCCGTTTTTCCCTTCTTTATTTTTCCCATACCCCCCACCCCCCCTCTTCCCTAACCCTAACCATTCCCTTCTCCTTACCTAAAACCTACCCCCAAACCTAACCAGCCAGTGCCTCCAATCCTCTTACGGCTCTCACTCTCCCTCGCTCGCCCTCCTGGACCTGCCAAAACAGACAGAAAACGCATTAAATATACTCACCTGGGGATGGGACTCATATACAATCGGAGCATCATATTAAGGGGAGGTAACAGGGAATATATACCTAAAACCTACCCCAACCCTAATCCTAAAACCTAACCCTAACCCTGACCCTAACCCTAACCTCGGGTACGGTACACATACGTACATTCAGAGCATTACACTAAGGGGAGCTTACTGGGACTATCCTCTCCCAACTCTCTGTTTAATACTGAAGCCCTAGGTCACACATCCAGGGTACTTTCTGTATTATTTCTATTTGAATGTACTAGTGTTTGTCTATTATTATATATATATATATATATATATATACATATATATTTATTATAATATATTATATAATATTTATACCATATTACATTGTATTATATTATATATCATATAACAATAACAATGTCTATCATTTCATGTTATTGTTTTAGCAGACAGGATTTTGCAGTAGCATCCTGGGGCTTCAGAGGGTCACTGTTGTCTTCTTTTTACACTTGTGTTGTGGTCAAGACTTCTATTTTGAAGGCCAACTTGTGTTTGACGTGGACCCCACCCCTTCATTTAAATGTTATATTGCTATTAACACCTTTCTCCTGCAATACCTGTTTTCACTGCAAGGATAAAAGGTTGATTTTAGCCTACCTGCCGTGCTAACCTGCTAATACTCTACAAACGAGTCAGGCCTGATGAAGGTATCTTACCGAAACGTTGCCATCTGACTCGTTTCATGTAAATATACATTTTCTACTTTTTTCATATTTTTCTGACACATTGTAGTATTTTTCTTGTATTTGTTTACTTGCCGTGTCCAGTTGAAGGCCTGGTCGCGGCGCGACGCTTTCGTTCCACTAGTCGCTATTTTCTGTAAATAAACAGCCTATTTTTGATACTACATGTGCTATTTTTACTCACGAGATATTCCGGTGGCTCATTAGCGCGAGATACAGCATATTTTTGAACAAAAAAGCGTATCTCACCGTTTATGCAGCCAGCCATCAACCGGAAGTGATTATCTTGACCTCGGCGGAAGTCCCGCCTCCGAGCATTCCGTTCTCTCTTTTTCACAAAGGAAACGGATAAAGACAATTTATTTTTATAAAGCGAACAAACCTTTTTTCGCCAACCAGTTTTTCACATCATCCACACCAGCGACATATTAAAATAATTTTGCAATATGTCGGATGGGTTCGAATACGACTGGCTTCCGGTCAGGTCGGGGCGAAGACGCGCACGGCGACGTCAGGCTGCGCCTTCAGAGTGGCTCGCCCAGGATGATGAACGTTGTCATTATGACCAGGAGGAATATTTTTCTCAGTGGGATGAGCAGCGGCCCCAGAGGTCTTATGCGGATGTAGCACGGGGACGGCAGGATTCCTATCCGCGTCGCCCCTACCCGCAGACACGCCGCCATTTTGATGACCTACATCAAGAGCGCCGCAGCGCCCCTCAGTGGAATTATAGGAGAAACACACGCCAAAATAGGAATTTTGTGCCTTCAAGACAGCACTCTCAGGAGTACTTTAGGCCACAATATTCACCTCAAAGACGTCCCCGCTATCCTCCTCCCCCCAGGGGGACACGGAGGAAACGCCGGGATGCTTCCAGGAGGAATGGGCGCTCCCGTAATACCAGTAGAGACATGGACTCTAGGCCTCCCAGACATTATTCTCAGGACTATTTTTTACCTGAACATTGGCCTCAAAGACGTCCCCGCAATCCTCCCCGTCCCAAGAAGACACGCAAGAAGCGTCAGGACGCTTCTCGGAGGACTGCACCCCCTGACAACTCCACAACGTCCATGGAGGGGAATTTAAAAGCACAGTGTTTTTATAATATTATCAAAATAACACATCATTTGAATAATGTTACAAAAGACACTCACCCCCAGTCCATAATAAAAATGGAAGAGACGCTTGCCACCATGATCAAACCAGCGGTCTCCAACCCTGACGTTGAGACGCTTATCAGGTGCAATGCCAGGACTTGGGCATTAACGACGGTTGAGGTTTTAAGAGACCATTATAAAAACACTCTACAAGTGGAATTGGACAAGATAACCAGTTTTATTGACGAGGTTTGGAGACCCGCTTTTCAGCTGGCCTCTACATGGGCCAAGAAACATCTGGGACGCAGACTGATGGGGGACACCCTCGGGAAGGCCGAGGCTCTGATCGTCGCGGCCTTCGCCGACCCCCCTGTCAACGCGGAGGTGGTACGCCCGGCCCAGTCCTTGCCGGTCCAGACCACCACCCGGGTATCGGTGGGCACCCATACTGACCCTACGGGCCCTGACGGGGCTCCTGGGGTGGTACGGGCTAGCAGCCCTCCGGCTCGGGTCGTCGCCCGGGTCTCGGTGGCTACCAGCACCGACGCCGTGGCTCCAGATTGGTCTCCTGAGGTGGATCGGGATGCAATCCCTCCAGCACGGGTTGCCCCGATCTTCCTTCCTCGTCGACCGGAACCACCCAAGGAGCAGAGGGTGACACAGCCCCGGGCCACGGACAGCGGGCCTGCCCAGGACACCCTCGGCGAGGCTCCGCCCACCCAGCTTATTCCTGCATCTCGCAGGAGGCTTCCTCTGGGATCACCTGCAAGACAAGACACACAGGAGACCCCCACTCAGACCGAGGACGACGATGACTCACCACGTGGGTCCACAAGCTCCGGGGCGGATCAAACCCAGGACACCCCCACCCATACAGAGGACGACGATGACTCACCAGGGGGACCCACGGCCTCCTCGCCTCTCCTGATCGACTTTCGGGATGAAGAACAGGAGCGGGGGCTTTCTTCGGTGATGTCCCCTCGTTACTCTTCCGCGACCCCCGACTGGTCCCCTCTCCAGCCTGAGACGGCAGATGAGACGGCACCACAGGGTGAATTTTCACCACGGGGGCCCACACTTTCCGGGGCTCCTATGGTGGACTATGAGGACTCACCCTTGCAGCGGACGCCTCCTCAGGAGACGCCCCCTCAGGAGATGCTTCCTCAGGAGTCCCCCGATTGGGCACATTTGTTCCCTGGGGCACTAAAAAGGAAGCCACACAAGAGGCCTTCCGTCCCAGATACTCCACAACACCTGTCTATTCCAGAATGTGTCGAGTTGGTAGAGGATACGACCAGTGCCTCCCCCCGTAGACCCACTAGACACATGGTCTCGAGTAGGAGGATGATGGATTGGAAGTTGTCGGCCAACAAGAAATTCTTGGTGATCGGCGACTCCAATCTGTCCCACCTACCACCTTTTTACGTCGACGACCTTCAGATCGACAGTTACCCGGGCGCCAGTTTTAGACACGCGGAGGCCATCCTACGCAAGACCGTAATTGCTGCACCGGTTGAAGTGTTGGTTCTAGCCTTTGGGATCAACCATCGTGAGCAGAAAGTTAAGGAGACCGCTATTAAGCAGCTCCAAGGGGCACTCAGGATGGCCGTGGCTACCTTCCCACGGGCCCGAGTGCTAATCCCCCTGATTAACTATTCGGCCGCTTTGCCCGTTGAGCAGAAAAACAACCTCGGGCGGCTGAATAGTTTAATCAGCAACAATTATGCTCACATCCCGGCTCTCGACAGCCGGGACTTTGAGACCCAACCCGACCTGGTCCACTGGACTCGGGACACGGCCAAGTTGATGCTCAAGCACTGGCTTGACTTTTTAAACTTGGCATCCCCATAATCCCGATCGCTCGGGGGGGTAATAAGAACGTGATAAATTTGGCCCATAATTTCACGCCAACCCCCTTACAAATCTCCCTCCTCAATAAGGGCCTCAACTTCATTCCTTCCACTAATCTCAGTAGCGACTGGCATCATCAACTTCAATTTGACCTCCAGCGCTACCACAGACGTGTCAAACTTGAGGTATACTATGAGAAACAAGATTCTCTCGGACCCACACCGTTCACAGCCCGTTCCGGCTGGGAGCCCTCACCTGGACTTATGCCTCCGGAATTCCAGGCTATGGTCCGGTCCGACGGGCTCTCCATGTCCGGTTCGGGCTGCGCACCTGCGGTCGCTCCCAATTTGACACGCGGAGAAGTCGAGGCCCTTCATAGTCTAAAAACAAACAAACATATTGTGATCAAACCAGCCGACAAGGGGAGTGCTGTTGTCATTTTTGACAGATCGCAATACATATGGGAGGGTTCTCGGCAGTTGAGTGACATGACGTATTATAAACCACTGCCGGAACCTATTTATCCGCAAACTATTCCCATGGTAGAAAAGATTCTGGATAATCTTCTACTTAAAAAATTTATCAATTTTAAACAACATAGGTATCTCATGGGGGAGCCGGATCCTCGCCCCCGCAGGTTCTACATGCTCCCTAAAATTCACAAGGAGCCAGACAAGTGGAGCAAGCCCCACGAGATCCCTCCGGGGCGACCCATTGTGTCTGACTGCGGCAGCGAGACGTACAGAACGGCGGCGTTCATCGATCATTATCTGACGCCGCTGTCCGTTCTGCACGACAGCTACCTCAGGGATACCTATGATTTTATTGATAAAATCAAGAAGGTCTGCATTCCCCCAGATGCCATTTTGTTTACCATCGACATTGACAGCCTGTATACAAACATTGATATAAATGAGGGGATACAGGCTGTCAAAAATGTCTTCTACAGGTACCGCGACGTTAGCAGGCCCGAAAAGGAGCTCCTGCAGCTCCTCGACATTAATTTGAGGAGAAACGACTTTGAGTTTGACGGTCGTTTCTACCTCCAAATTAAGGGCACTGCTATGGGCAAGAAATTTGCACCGGCGTATGCCAACATTTTTATGGCAGAGTGGGAGACCTCTGCCTTGGCCGCCTGCCCAAAACGTCCTCTCCACTACTTCCGGTACCTGGATGACATCTGGGGTGTCTGGACCCATTCCAGGGAGGAGTTCAGCGTGTTCTTAAACACGCTGAACACTCACAATAAAAATATCACCATCAAGTCGACCACGAGCAACACATCGGTCGACTTTTTGGACACCACGACATTCAAGGGTCCCGACTTTGCCGACACGCAACACTTGGACATCAGGGTGTTCTTCAAGGAGACCGACACCCACGCGCTCCTCTTCAAAAGCAGCTTCCACCCCAAGCATACCTTCGCGGGGTTGGTGAAATCCCAATTGTTGAGGTTCCATCGTGTCTGCACCAGAAGGGAGGACTTCCTGACGGCCTCGAGGACCCTCTTTTCTGCCCTGAAGGGGAGGGGCTATTCCAGGTCCTTCCTCCGACGGCAGTTGAGGGTCTTCTTGGACCCGAAGGGGCCTCCCCCTGGGACCGACATGATCCCTCTCATCACCACCTACTCTCCCTCGGCCGTGCGGGTCGCCAAGAAGGTCAAAGACCACTTCCGGACCTTTGCGGAGAGTAGCGGGAGGCTGCCGGGGCGCTACGTGGTGCCGGCCTACCGTAAGAACCCCAACTTGAATGATCTGTTGGTCAGGGCCAGGGTCAGCTCACTGAGAGACCCGCCCTCCACTAGGAGGGACACCCTTGTCCGCCACTCACAATGGTTGGTGAACCCCCACAACCGCAAGGTTTTCCAGCCGTTGTGCCGTGGCGGCCGACACACCCGGAACTGTGTGTACGTGATTCGGTGCCAACGATGTGGCGATATGTACGTGGGCGAGACGGGCAATACCTTAGCTAGGAGATTCGCCCAACACAAGTACAACATCGTTAGGCATAAAAATACCAACACTCACCTGGTTCAGCATTTTCTCCGACACGGGTGGTCTTCCGTCCGGGCGACTGTCGTAGAGACGGATCCCAAATGGAGCCTCGCCCAACGCCACCGGGCGGAGCTCCTTTGGATCTCCAAATTGGGCACCAGACATCCAGGGGGCCTAAATGAGGTGTGAGTGTGAGCCCGTTGGATTGTGACGGACAGTGCACATTCCCGTTTTTCCCTTCTTTATTTTTCCCATACCCCCCACCCCCCCTCTTCCCTAACCCTAACCATTCCCTTCTCCTTACCTAAAACCTACCCCCAAACCTAACCAGCCAGTGCCTCCAATCCTCTTACGGCTCTCACTCTCCCTCGCTCGCCCTCCTGGACCTGCCAAAACAGACAGAAAACGCATAAATATACTCATTTGGGGATGGGACTCATATACAATCGGAGCATCATATTAAGGGGAGGTAACAGGGAATATATACCTAAAACCTACCCCAACCCTAATCCTAAAACCTAACCCTAACCCTAACCCTAACCCTAACCCTAACCTTGGGTACGGTACACATACGTACATTCAGAGCATTACACTAAGGGGAGCTTACTGGGACTATCCTCTCCCAACTCTCTGTTTAATACTGAAGCCCTAGGTCACACATCCAGGGTACTTTCTGTATTATTTCCATTTGAATGTACTAGTGTTTGTCTATTATTATATATATATATATATATATATACATATATATTTATTATAATATATTATATAATATTTATACCATATTACATTGTATTATATTATATATCATATAACAATAACAATGTCTATCATTTCATGTTATTGTTTTAGCAGACAGGATTTTGCAGTAGCATCCTGGGGCTTCAGAGGGTCACTCTTGTCTTCTTTTTACACTTGTGTTGTGGTCAAGACTTCTATTTTGAAGGCCAACTTGTGTTTGACGTGGACCCCACCCCTTCATTTAAATGTTATATTGCTATTAACACCTTTCTCCTGCAATACCTGTTTTCACTGCAAGGATAAAAGGTTGACTTTAGCCTACCTGCCGTGCTAACCTGCTAATACTCTACAAACGAGTCAGGCCTGATGAAGGTATCTTACCGAAACGTTGCCATCTGACTCGTTTCATGTAAATATACATTTTCTACTTTTTTCATATTTTTCTGACACATTGTAGTATTTTTCTTGTATTTGTTTACTTGCCGTGTCCAGTTGAAGGCCTGGTCGCGGCGCGACGCTTTCGTTCCACTAGTCGCTATTTTCTGTAAATAAACAGCCTATTTTTGATACTACATGTGCTATTTTTACTCACGAGATATTCCGGTGGCTCATTAGCGCGAGATACAGCATATTTTTGAACAAAAAAGCGTATCTCACCGTTTATGCAGCCAGCCATCAACCGGAAGTGATTATCTTGACCTCGGCGGAAGTCCCGCCTCCGAGCATTCCGTTCTCTCTTTTTCACAAAGGAAACGGATAAAGACAATTTATTTTTATAAAGCGAACAAACCTTTTTTTCGCCAACCAGTTTTTCACATCATCCACACCAGCGACATATTAAAATAATTTTGCAATATGTCGGATGGTTTCGAATACGACTGGCTTCCGGTCAGGTCGGGGCGAAGACGCGCACGGCGACGTCAGGCTGCGCCTTCAGAGTGGCTCGCCCAGGATGATGAACGTTGTCATTATGACCAGGAGGAATATTTTTCTCAGTGGGATGAGCAGCGGCCCCAGAGGTCTTATGCGGATGTAGCACGGGGACGGCAGGATTCCTATCCGCGTCGCCCCTACCCGCAGACACGCCGCCATTTTGATGACCTACATCAAGAGCGCCGCAGCGCCCCTCAGTGGAATTATAGGAGAAACACACGCCAAAATAGGAATTTTGTGCCTTCAAGACAGCACTCTCAGGAGTACTTTAGGCCACAATATTCACCTCAAAGACGTCCCCGCTATCCTCCTCCCCCCAGGGGGACACGGAGGAAACGCCGGGATGCTTCCAGGAGGAATGGGCGCTCCCGTAATACCAGTAGAGACATGGACTCTAGGCCTCCCAGACATTATTCTCAGGACTATTTTTTACCTGAACATTGGCCTCAAAGACGTCCCCGCAATCCTCCCCGCCCCAAGAAGACACGCAAGAAGCGTCAGGACGCTTCTCGGAGGACTGCACCCCCTGACAACTCCACAACGTCCATGGAGGGGAATTTAAAAGCACAGTGTTTTTATAATATTATCAAAATAACACATCATTTGAATAATGTTACAAAAGACACTCACCCCCAGTCCATAATAAAAATGGAAGAGACGCTTGCCACCATGATCAAACCAGCGGTCTCCAACCCTGACGTTGAGACGCTTATCAGGTGCAATGCCAGGACTTGGGCATTAACGACGGTTGAGGTTTTAAGAGACCATTATAAAAACACTCTACAAGTGGAATTGGACAAGATAACCAGTTTTATTGACGAGGTTTGGAGACCCGCTTTTCAGCTGGCCTCTACATGGGCCAAGAAACATCTGGGACGCAGACTGATGGGGGACACCCTCGGGAAGGCCGAGGCTCTGATCGTCGCGGCCTTCGCCGACCCCCCTGTCAACGCGGAGGTGGTACGCCCGGCCCAGTCCTTGCCGGTCCAGACCACCACCCGGGTATCGGTGGGCACCCATACTGACCCTACGGGCCCTGACGGGGCTCCTGGGGTGGTACGGGCTAGCAGCCCTCCGGCTCGGGTCGTCGCCCGGGTCTCGGTGGCTACCAGCACCGACGCCGTGGCTCCAGATTGGTCTCCTGAGGTGGATCGGGATGCAATCCCTCCAGCACGGGTTGCCCCGATCTTCCTTCCTCGTCGACCGGAACCACCCAAGGAGCAGAGGGTGACACAGCCCCGGGCCACGGACAGCGGGCCTGCCCAGGACACCCTCGGCGAGGCTCCGCCCACCCAGCTTATTCCTGCATCTCGCAGGAGGCTTCCTCTGGGATCACCTGCAAGACAAGACACACAGGAGACCCCCACTCAGACCGAGGACGACGATGACTCACCACGTGGGTCCACAAGCTCCGGGGCGGATCAAACCCAGGACACCCCCACCCATACAGAGGACGACGATGACTCACCAGGGGGACCCACGGCCTCCTCGCCTCTCCTGATCGACTTTCGGGATGAAGAACAGGAGCGGGGGCTTTCTTCGGTGATGTCCCCTCGTTACTCTTCCGCGACCCCCGACTGGTCCCCTCTCCAGCCTGAGACGGCAGATGAGACGGCACCACAGGGTGAATTTTCACCACGGGGGCCCACACTTTCCGGGGCTCCTATGGTGGACTATGAGGACTCACCCTTGCAGCGGACGCCTCCTCAGGAGACGCCCCCTCAGGAGATGCTTCCTCAGGAGTCCCCCGATTGGGCACATTTGTTCCCTGGGGCACTAAAAAGGAAGCCACACAAGAGGCCTTCCGTCCCAGATACTCCACAACACCTGTCTATTCCAGAATGTGTCGAGTTGGTAGAGGATACGACCAGTGCCTCCCCCCGTAGACCCACTAGACACATGGTCTCGAGTAGGAGGATGATGGATTGGAAGTTGTCGGCCAACAAGAAATTCTTGGTGATCGGCGACTCCAATCTGTCCCACCTACCACCTTTTTACGTCGACGACCTTCAGATCGACAGTTACCCGGGCGCCAGTTTTAGACACGCGGAGGCCATCCTACGCAAGACCGTAATTGCTGCACCGGTTGAAGTGTTGGTTCTAGCCTTTGGGATCAACCATCGTGAGCAGAAAGTTAAGGAGACCGCTATTAAGCAGCTCCAAGGGGCACTCAGGATGGCCGTGGCTACCTTCCCACGGGCCCGAGTGCTAATCCCCCTGATTAACTATTCGGCCGCTTTGCCCGTTGAGCAGAAAAACAACCTCGGGCGGCTGAATAGTTTAATCAGCAACAATTATGCTCACATCCCGGCTCTCGACAGCCGGGACTTTGAGACCCAACCCGACCTGGTCCACTGGACTCGGGACACGGCCAAGTTGATGCTCAAGCACTGGCTTGACTTTTTAAACTTGGCATCCCCATAATCCCGATCGCTCGGGGGGGTAATAAGAACGTGATAAATTTGGCCCATAATTTCACGCCAACCCCCTTACAAATCTCCCTCCTCAATAAGGGCCTCAACTTCATTCCTTCCACTAATCTCAGTAGCGACTGGCATCATCAACTTCAATTTGACCTCCAGCGCTACCACAGACGTGTCAAACTTGAGGTATACTATGAGAAACAAGATTCTCTCGGACCCACACCGTTCACAGCCCGTTCCGGCTGGGAGCCCTCACCTGGACTTATGCCTCCGGAATTCCAGGCTATGGTCCGGTCCGACGGGCTCTCCATGTCCGGTTCGGGCTGCGCACCTGCGGTCGCTCCCAATTTGACACGCGGAGAAGTCGAGGCCCTTCATAGTCTAAAAACAAACAAACATATTGTGATCAAACCAGCCGACAAGGGGAGTGCTGTTGTCATTTTTGACAGATCGCAATACATATGGGAGGGTTCTCGGCAGTTGAGTGACATGACGTATTATAAACCACTGCCGGAACCTATTTATCCGCAAACTATTCCCATGGTAGAAAAGATTCTGGATAATCTTCTACTTAAAAAATTTATCAATTTTAAACAACATAGGTATCTCATGGGGGAGCCGGATCCTCGCCCCCGCAGGTTCTACATGCTCCCTAAAATTCACAAGGAGCCAGACAAGTGGAGCAAGCCCCACGAGATCCCTCCGGGGCGACCCATTGTGTCTGACTGCGGCAGCGAGACGTACAGAACGGCGGCGTTCATCGATCATTATCTGACGCCGCTGTCCGTTCTGCACGACAGCTACCTCAGGGATACCTATGATTTTATTGATAAAATCAAGAAGGTCTGCATTCCCCCAGATGCCATTTTGTTTACCATCGACATTGACAGCCTGTATACAAACATTGATATAAATGAGGGGATACAGGCTGTCAAAAATGTCTTCTACAGGTACCGCGACGTTAGCAGGCCCGAAAAGGAGCTCCTGCAGCTCCTCGACATTAATTTGAGGAGAAACGACTTTGAGTTTGACGGTCGTTTCTACCTCCAAATTAAGGGCACTGCTATGGGCAAGAAATTTGCACCGGCGTATGCCAACATTTTTATGGCAGAGTGGGAGACCTCTGCCTTGGCCGCCTGCCCAAAACGTCCTCTCCACTACTTCCGGTACCTGGATGACATCTGGGGTGTCTGGACCCATTCCAGGGAGGAGTTCAGCGTGTTCTTAAACACGCTGAACACTCACAATAAAAATATCACCATCAAGTCGACCACGAGCAACACATCGGTCGACTTTTTGGACACCACGACATTCAAGGGTCCCGACTTTGCCGACACGCAACACTTGGACATCAGGGTGTTCTTCAAGGAGACCGACACCCACGCGCTCCTCTTCAAAAGCAGCTTCCACCCCAAGCATACCTTCGCGGGGTTGGTGAAATCCCAATTGTTGAGGTTCCATCGTGTCTGCACCAGAAGGGAGGACTTCCTGACGGCCTCGAGGACCCTCTTTTCTGCCCTGAAGGGGAGGGGCTATTCCAGGTCCTTCCTCCGACGGCAGTTGAGGGTCTTCTTGGACCCGAAGGGGCCTCCCCCTGGGACCGACATGATCCCTCTCATCACCACCTACTCTCCCTCGGCCGTGCGGGTCGCCAAGAAGGTCAAAGACCACTTCCGGACCTTTGCGGAGAGTAGCGGGAGGCTGCCGGGGCGCTACGTGGTGCCGGCCTACCGTAAGAACCCCAACTTGAATGATCTGTTGGTCAGGGCCAGGGTCAGCTCACTGAGAGACCCGCCCTCCACTAGGAGGGACACCCTTGTCCGCCACTCACAATGGTTGGTGAACCCCCACAACCGCAAGGTTTTCCAGCCGTTGTGCCGTGGCGGCCGACACACCCGGAACTGTGTGTACGTGATTCGGTGCCAACGATGTGGCGATATGTACGTGGGCGAGACGGGCAATACCTTAGCTAGGAGATTCGCCCAACACAAGTACAACATCGTTAGGCATAAAAATACCAACACTCACCTGGTTCAGCATTTTCTCCGACACGGGTGGTCTTCCGTCCGGGCGACTGTCGTAGAGACGGATCCCAAATGGAGCCTCGCCCAACGCCACCGGGCGGAGCTCCTTTGGATCTCCAAATTGGGCACCAGACATCCAGGGGGCCTAAATGAGGTGTGAGTGTGAGCCCGTTGGATTGTGACGGACAGTGCACATTCCCGTTTTTCCCTTCTTTATTTTTCCCATACCCCCCACCCCCCCTCTTCCCTAACCCTAACCATTCCCTTCTCCTTACCTAAAACCTACCCCCAAACCTAACCCTAACCCTAACCCTAACCCTAACCCTAACCCTAACCCTAACCCTAACCCTAACCCTAACCCTAACCCTAACCCTAACCCTAACCCTAACCCTAACCCTAACCCTAACCCTAACCCTAACCCTAACCCTAACCCTAACCCCTAACCCTAACCCTAACCCTAACCCTAACCCTAACCCTAACCCTAACCCTAACCCTAACCCTAACCCTAACCCTAACCCTAACCCTAACCCTAACCCTAACCCTAACCCTAACCCTAACCCCTAACCCCTAACCCCTAACCCTAACCCTAACCCTAACCCTAACCCTAACCCTAACCCTAACCCTAACCCTAACCCTAACCCTAACCCTAACCCTAACCCTAACCCTAACCCCTAACCCCTAACCCTAACCCTAACCCTAACCCTAACCCTAACCCTAACCCTAACCCTAACCCTAACCCTAACCCTAACCCTAACCCTAACCCTAACCCCCTAACCCTAACCCTAACCCTAACCCTAACCCTAACCCCCTAACCCTAACCCTAACCCTAACCCTAACCCTAACCCTAACCCTAACCCCCTAACCCTAACCCTAACCCTAACCCTAACCCTAACCCTAACCCTAACCCTAACACCCTAACCCTAACCCTAACCCTAACCCTAACCCTAACCCTAACCCTAACCCTAACCCTAACCCTAACCCTAACCCTAACCCTAACCCTAACCCTAACCCTAACCCTAACCCTAAACCCTAACCCTAACCCTAACCCTAACCCTAACCCTAACCCTAACCCTAACCCTAACCCTAACCCTAACCCTAACCCTAACCCTAACCCTAACCCTAACCCCTAACCCTAACCCTAACCCCTAACCCTAACCCTAACCCTAACCCTAACCCTAACCCTAACCCTAACCCTAACCCTAACCCTAACCCTAACCCTAACCCTAACCCTAACCCTAACCCTAACCCTAACCCTAACCCTAACCCCGCCATTGGGAGGGCGCACACCAGGAGGAGCACCACAGCGCCCCCCAGCGGAACCTATGGAGCAATGCACGCTCCACTCAACACAGCAGGGACATTGTGCATCAGAGATATTATCCTCAGACATATTTTATGCCTGAACAGTATCCCCAAAGGCGTCCCCGCAATCCTCCCCGTCCTCAAACACATTATAGGCCTGAACATTATCCACAAAGGCGTCCCCGCACTCCTCCACGTCCTCAAACACAATTTAGGCCTGAACATTTTATGCCTGAATACCCACAAAGGCGTCCCCGCAGGGCTCCCCGTCCTCAAACACATTTTGTGCCTGAACATTTAATGCCTGAACATTACCCACAAAGGCGTCCCCGCAATCATGCCCGTCCCAAGCAGACACGCAATCAGCGTCAGGACGCTTTTAGGAGGAATGTACCCCCCAATAACTTCACAACAGACATAGAGGGGAATTTAAAAGCCAAGTGTTGTTATAATATCATTAAAATCACACACCATTGGAATAATGTCACAAAAGACACTTTTCCACAGGCAATATTAAAAATGGAACAGACGCTTTCCACCATGATTAGACCGGCGGTGACCAGCCCTGAGACGGAAGCATTCATCAAAGAAAATGCCCAAAATTGGGCACACACAACGGTCGTCATTTTAAGAGAACACTATGAAAAAACTTTACACCAGGAAATGGACAAATTAACCAAATTTATTGGTGAGGACTGGAGACCCGCTTTCCAGCTGGCCTCCACATGGACCAGGAAGCATCTGGGACGCAGACTGATGGGAGACACTCTCCGGCAGGCCGAGACTCGGATTGTCAGGGCTTTTGACGACCTCCCTGTCAACACTGAGGTGCCACACCCGGTCCACTCCTCGCCACCCCGGCCCGCCGCCCTGGTATCGGTGGCCACCGCCACAGATCCTGTCGGCGCAGATAGGACTCCTGGCGTGGTACGGGCAGGGAGCCCTCCAGTGCAGACCGTCACCCGTGCATCGGTGGCCACCAGCACCGACGCCCCCCGCTCAGACTGGTCTCCGGAGGTGGATCGAGCAGCGGTCCCTCCATTGCGGATGGCCCCGATCTTCCTCCCCCGCCGTCCGCCGGCTCCTGCAGCCAGGGAACCACCTAGGGAGCAGAGGGAGAAACGCCGCCCTGTGGACGACACCACACGGGAGACTCCTCCGACCCAGTCTCCTCCCACACGCCGCAGGGCACTTCCGCCCGGATCACCTGCAAGACAGGATCCCACCGTCGTGGTACACAGAGCGGACATAACACAGAAGGATACCCCCACCCAGACCGAGGACGACAGTGACTCACCACAGGGGTCCGCAGTCTCCGTGGCTCCGCTCCTGGATCTTCGGGACGAGGAGCAGGATCGCTTGGAGCATTCGCCGATGATGTCCCCACACAACTCTTCCACGTCCTCCGACGGGTCCCAACTCAGCCATGAGACGGAAGAGGGGACCACATCACAGAGTGAACATTCGCCACGGGAGCCCACATCTCCCGGGGCCCCGCTCGTGGAATACCCGGACTCACCTCAGCGGGGACAGGACCGTGGGGGGCTCCATGTTATTCCTCCTCCCCCCTCCCCTCTCTGCTCGCCTCCCGATCGGGTCCCTCATCTCCCTGGGGCGCCGGGGGAGGCGACGGGTAAGTGGCCTTCTGTCCCAGGCACTTCTTTTGTCCCAGGCACTCCACAACACCTGTCGGATTCAGAGGGTACCGATTCAGAGGAGGAATGCCCTTATGGCCCTCCCCGTAAGCCCACTAGACACGACAATTCAAATAGAAAATTGTCAGATTGGAAGTTGTCGGTCAGCGAGAGGCTCTTGATGATCGGCGACTCCAATCTGAGTCGCATACCAACCTTCGAGGTGAACGACCTACAAATAGACAGTTACCCGGGGGCCACCTTCCGCCACGCGGAGGCCATCCTAGCTAGGGCCACAGCCGCGAGAGACATGGTGCTGGACCAGGTGGATGTGTTGGTACTAGCCTTTGGGATCAACAACCGTGAACAGAAGGTTAAGGAGACTACTATTAAGCAGCTCCAAGGGGCACTCAGGGCAGCCAGGAACACCTTCCCACGTGCCCGGGTGCTAATCCCCCTGATTAATTATTCAGCCTCTCTGCCCGCGGAGCAGAAAACCAACCTCGGGAGTCTGAATAGTTACATCAGGAACCATTATGATCACATCCCGGCCCTCAACAGCCAGGCATTTGATACCCAACCTGACCTGATCCATTGGACTCGGGACACAGCCGAGCTAATGCTCGTGCACTGGCTTACTTATTTAAACTGGGAATCCCCATAATCCCGAACACTCGGGGGGGCAATAAGAACGTGATAAATTTGGCCCATAATTTCACGCCGACCCCTTCACAAATCTCCCTCCTCAACAAGGGCCTCAACTTTATTCCTTCTACCAATCTCAGTAGTGACTGGCATCATCAACTTCAATTTGACCTCCAGCGCTACCATAGACGTGTCAAACTGGCCCTGTATTATGAGAAACAAGAGACTCTCAGACCCACACCATTCACAGCCCGCTCCGGCTGGGAGCCCTCACCTGGACTTTTGCCTCCGGAATTCCAGGCGATGGTCCAGGCCGATGGGCTCACATTGTCCGGCTCGGGCTGCGCACCTGCGGTCACCCCCAATTTGACACGCGAAGAAGTGGAGGCCCTTTATAGTCTGAAAAGAAACAAACACATTGTGATCAAACCAGCTGACAAGGGGAGCGCTGTTGTCATTTTTGACAGATCGCAATATATATGGGAGGGTTCTCGACAGTTGGGTGATATGACCTATTATAAACCCCTGCCGGAACCAATTTATCCCCAAACCATCCCCATGGTAGAAAAGATTCTCGACAATCTTCTACTTAAAAAATTTATCAATTTGAAACAAAAAAGGTATCTCCTGGGGGAACCGGACCCTCGCTCCCGCAGGTTTTATATGCTCCCCAAAATTCACAAGGAGCCAGACAAATGGAGGAAGCCCCACGAGATCCCTCCGGGCCGACCCATTGTGTCTGACTGCGGCAGCGAGACGTACAGAACGGCAGAGTACATCGACCATTTTTTAACGCCCCTCTCCGTTCGACACGACAGCTACCTCAGGGATACTTATGATTTCATTGATAAAATCAAGAATGTGCACATTCCCCCAGATGCCATCTTATTTACCATTGACATTGACAGCCTGTATACAAACATTGACATCAGTGAGGGTGTCCAGGCTGTCAAAAATGTCTTCCACAGGTACCGTGACGTCAGCAGGCCTGAAAAGGAGCTCTTGCAGCTCCTTGAAATTAATTTGAGGAGAAACGATTTTGAGTTCGATGGTCGTTTCTACCTCCAGATTAAGGGCACTGCTATGGGCAAGAAATTTGCGCCGGCTTATGCCAACATTTTTATGGCAGAGTGGGAGACCTCGGCCTTGGCCTCTTGCCCAAAACGTCCTCTCCACTACTTCCGGTACCTTGATGACATATGGGGCGTCTGGACTCATTCCGGTGAGGAGTTCGGCATATTTTTGAACGCGCTGAACACTCACAATAAAAACATTACCATCAAGTCGACCACGAGCATCACATCCGTCGACTTTTTGGATACCACGACATTCAAGGGTCCGAATTTTGATAAAACGCAACATTTGGACATTAAGGTGTTCTTCAAGGGGACCGACACCCATGCGCTCCTTTACAAAAGCAGCTTCCACCCCAAGCACACCTTTGCGGGGCTGGTGAAATCCCAATTACTTAGGTTTCATCGTATCTGCACCAGGCGGGAGGACTTCCTGGTGGCCTCGAAGGCCCTCTTCTCTGCCCTGAAGAGGAGGGGCTACTCCAGGTCCTTCCTCAGACGGCAGTTGAGGGTCTTCCTGGACCCGAAGGGACCTCCCCCTGGGACAGACGTGATCCCCTTGATCACCACCTACTCTCCCGCGGCCGTACGGGTCGTTAGAAAGGTCAAAAACAACTTCCGGACCTTTTTGGAGAGTAGTGGGAGGCTGCCGGAGCATTATGTGGTGCCGGCCTACCGGAAGAATTCAAACTTGAGTGATCTGTTGGTCAGGGCCAGGGTCAGCTCATTGAGAGACCCGCCCTCCACTCGGAGGGACACCCTTGTCCGCCGCGCGCAATGGTTGGTGAACCCCCACAACCGCAAGGTTTTCCAGCCGTTGTGCCGTGGCGGCCGACACACCCAGAATTGTGTATATGTGATTCGGTGTCAACGATGTGGCGAGATGTACGTGGGCGAGACGGGCAATACCATAGCTAGGAGATTCGCCCAACACAAGTACAACATCGTTAGACACAAAAATACCGACACTCACCTGGTCCAGCACTTTGTCCGACACGGTTGGTCTTCCGTCCGGGTGACTGTCCTCGAGATGAACCCCAGATGGAGCCTCGCCCAACGTCACAGGGCGGAGCTCCTCTGGATCGTAAAGTTGGGCACCAGATATCCGGGGGGCCTAAACGAGATGTGAGTGTTAGCCGGTTGGATTGTCGAAGGACAGCGCACATTCCCTCTGTACTTCCCCTCTTTATTTTCCTTATATCCCCCCACCCCCCCTCTTCCCTAACCCTAACCCTAACCCTAACCCCAATCCTAACCCTAACCCTAACCCCAATCCTAACCCTAACCCTAACCCCAATCCTAACCCTAACCCTAACCCTAACCCTAACCCTAACCCCAAACCTAACCAGCCAGTGCCTCCAATCCTAGCCGGCTCTCGCTCTCCCCTTCGGTGCCTCCTGAACCTGACACCTGTGGACACAGGAACAATTTCAATACAAACGTCAACAATATTTACCTGATAAGAATATCAACATAACACATCAACAATACTTACCTGAAAACAATTTCAACACAACACGTCAACAATACTTACCTGAAAACAATTCCAACACAACACATCAACAATACTCATCTGAAAATAATTTCAACACAACATATCCACAATATTTACCTGGGGATGGTGTAAGACACACATACACACATCCAAACCTATATATGGGAGACAACAGGGACATCCTCTGCTCCCTCCTTGTTCGTTTCTGAAGCCCTAGATCACAATTCAGGGTGTTTTCAGCATTATTTGCATAATTCACTCATCTAATTTCATTAGCGCTTATATCTACATAAATCATAATTTTGTGCCTTAGCAGCCTGGGAATTCAGAGGGTCACTGTGTTTGTTATCGTTTTGCACCTTTTATTTTGGCAAAAAAAGTTCTATTTTGAAGGCCAATGTTGTGCATGACGGGGACCCCACCCCCCTAATTTTAATGTTTGTTGTTATTGGCACTTGTTTCCCGCAAATTATCTTTGTTGGACCAATAGATTGGTGGCACACAAGAGACTACTTGTGCTTAGCTACCCTTCCTCACGAGTCATGCCTGATGAAGGTTTTCAACCGAAACGTTGCAGCAATTTGACTCGTTTTATGTAAATATACCTTTTCTCAACTTTATTATTTTCTTCAACACATCGTTCTATTTTTGGACTATTTGTTTACCTGCTGTGCCCAGCTGGACTGAGCACCACGTGAGGCGCCGTTCTGACAACTCACTGTTTGTTCGGTAAATAAACCGTCTATTTTTTCAAATACAATTTACATTTGTATTTCTAGTCCATCCCGTTGGCTTATTAGTGTAAGATATTGCATATTTTTGCCACAAAAAGACAATATTCTTACCTAATACAATTTAAAGCCCAGACCGGAAGTGCTCCCTTCGAACTCGGCGGAAGTCCCGCCCACGAGCATCCGGTTCGTCCTTTTTATTCTTTTTTACTAAAAGAACGGACCAATAAAAACATTTTTACAAAAGCGAACTTACCTCAGTTTCGCTAAAACCCTTGCACAACCATCCACACCAACGAATAAAACATTTGTACAAGATGTCGGACTATTACGACGAGGACGAGGGTTGGCTTCCGGTGAGGTCCGGGCGGAAGCGCAGACGGCAGCGTCGAGCTGCGCAACTAGAGAGGCTCACCAGGGATGATGACCATTACGACGACCGCGATGATCATTATCCTCAACGGTTCCACCAGCAGCCCCAGAGAACATATGCTGAGGTGGCGCGGGGAGACCAGCGTTCCCACTTTGAACGACAGCCTCGCCCCTACTCGCGGACACGCCGCCATTGGGAGGGCGCACACCAGGAGGAGCACCACAGCGCCCCCCAGCGGAACCTATGGAGCAATGCACGCTCCACTCAACACAGCAGGGACATTGTGCATCAGAGATATTATCCTCAGACATATTTTATGCCTGAACAGTATCCCCAAAGGCGTCCCCGCAATCCTCCCCGTCCTCAAACACATTATAGGCCTGAACATTATCCACAAAGGCGTCCCCGCACTCCTCCACGTCCTCAAACACAATTTAGGCCTGAACATTTTAGGCCTGAATACCCACAAAGGCGTCCCCGCAGGGCTCCCCGTCCTCAAACACATTTTGTGCCTGAACATTTAATGCCTGAACATTACCCACAAAGGCGTCCCCGCAATCATGCCCGTCCCAAGCAGACACGCAATCAGCGTCAGGACGCTTTTAGGAGGAATGTACCCCCCAATAACTTCACAACAGACATAGAGGGGAATTTAAAAGCCAAGTGTTGTTATAATATCATTAAAATCACACACCATTGGAATAATGTCACAAAAGACACTTTTCCACAGGCAATATTAAAAATGGAACAGACGCTTTCCACCATGATTAGACCGGCGGTGACCAGCCCTGAGACGGAAGCATTCATCAAAGAAAATGCCCAAAATTGGGCACACACAACGGTCGTCATTTTAAGAGAACACTATGAAAAAACTTTACACCAGGAAATGGACAAATTAACCAAATTTATTGGTGAGGACTGGAGACCCGCTTTCCAGCTGGCCTCCACATGGACCAGGAAGCATCTGGGACGCAGACTGATGGGAGACACTCTCCGGCAGGCCGAGACTCGGATTGTCAGGGCTTTTGACGACCTCCCTGTCAACACTGAGGTGCCACACCCGGTCCACTCCTCGCCACCCCGGCCCGCCGCCCTGGTATCGGTGGCCACCGCCACAGATCCTGTCGGCGCAGATAGGACTCCTGGCGTGGTACGGGCAGGGAGCCCTCCAGTGCAGACCGTCACCCGTGCATCGGTGGCCACCAGCACCGACGCCCCCCGCTCAGACTGGTCTCCGGAGGTGGATCGAGCAGCGGTCCCTCCATTGCGGATGGCCCCGATCTTCCTCCCCCGCCGTCCGCCGGCTCCTGCAGCCAGGGAACCACCTAGGGAGCAGAGGGAGAAACGCCGCCCTGTGGACGACACCACACGGGAGACTCCTCCGACCCAGTCTCCTCCCACACGCCGCAGGGCACTTCCGCCCGGATCACCTGCAAGACAGGATCCCACCGTCGTGGTACACAGAGCGGACATAACACAGAAGGATACCCCCACCCAGACCGAGGACGACAGTGACTCACCACAGGGGTCCGCAGTCTCCGTGGCTCCGCTCCTGGATCTTCGGGACGAGGAGCAGGATCGCTTGGAGCATTCGCCGATGATGTCCCCACACAACTCTTCCACGTCCTCCGACGGGTCCCAACTCAGCCATGAGACGGAAGAGGGGACCACATCACAGAGTGAACATTCGCCACGGGAGCCCACATCTCCCGGGGCCCCGCTCGTGGAATACCCGGACTCACCTCAGCGGGGACAGGACCGTGGGGGGCTCCATGTTATTCCTCCTCCCCCCTCCCCTCTCTGCTCGCCTCCCGATCGGGTCCCTCATCTCCCTGGGGCGCCGGGGGAGGCGACGGGTAAGTGGCCTTCTGTCCCAGGCACTTCTTTTGTCCCAGGCACTCCACAACACCTGTCGGATTCAGAGGGTACCGATTCAGAGGAGGAATGCCCTTATGGCCCTCCCCGTAAGCCCACTAGACACGACAATTCAAATAGAAAATTGTCAGATTGGAAGTTGTCGGTCAGCGAGAGGCTCTTGATGATCGGCGACTCCAATCTGAGTCGCATACCAACCTTCGAGGTGAACGACCTACAAATAGACAGTTACCCGGGGGCCACCTTCCGCCACGCGGAGGCCATCCTAGCTAGGGCCACAGCCGCGAGAGACATGGTGCTGGACCAGGTGGATGTGTTGGTACTAGCCTTTGGGATCAACAACCGTGAACAGAAGGTTAAGGAGACTACTATTAAGCAGCTCCAAGGGGCACTCAGGGCAGCCAGGAACACCTTCCCACGTGCCCGGGTGCTAATCCCCCTGATTAATTATTCAGCCTCTCTGCCCGCGGAGCAGAAAACCAACCTCGGGAGTCTGAATAGTTACATCAGGAACCATTATGATCACATCCCGGCCCTCAACAGCCAGGCATTTGATACCCAACCTGACCTGATCCATTGGACTCGGGACACAGCCGAGCTAATGCTCGTGCACTGGCTTACTTATTTAAACTGGGAATCCCCATAATCCCGAACACTCGGGGGGGCAATAAGAACGTGATAAATTTGGCCCATAATTTCACGCCGACCCCTTCACAAATCTCCCTCCTCAACAAGGGCCTCAACTTTATTCCTTCTACCAATCTCAGTAGTGACTGGCATCATCAACTTCAATTTGACCTCCAGCGCTACCATAGACGTGTCAAACTGGCCCTGTATTATGAGAAACAAGAGACTCTCAGACCCACACCATTCACAGCCCGCTCCGGCTGGGAGCCCTCACCTGGACTTTTGCCTCCGGAATTCCAGGCGATGGTCCAGGCCGATGGGCTCACATTGTCCGGCTCGGGCTGCGCACCTGCGGTCACCCCCAATTTGACACGCGAAGAAGTGGAGGCCCTTTATAGTCTGAAAAGAAACAAACACATTGTGATCAAACCAGCTGACAAGGGGAGCGCTGTTGTCATTTTTGACAGATCGCAATATATATGGGAGGGTTCTCGACAGTTGGGTGATATGACCTATTATAAACCCCTGCCGGAACCAATTTATCCCCAAACCATCCCCATGGTAGAAAAGATTCTCGACAATCTTCTACTTAAAAAATTTATCAATTTGAAACAAAAAAGGTATCTCCTGGGGGAACCGGACCCTCGCTCCCGCAGGTTTTATATGCTCCCCAAAATTCACAAGGAGCCAGACAAATGGAGTAAGCCCCACGAGATCCCTCCGGGCCGACCCATTGTGTCTGACTGCGGCAGCGAGACGTACAGAACGGCAGAGTACATCGACCATTTTTTAACGCCCCTCTCCGTTCGACACGACAGCTACCTCAGGGATACTTATGATTTCATTGATAAAATCAAGAATGTGCACATTCCCCCAGATGCCATCTTATTTACCATTGACATTGACAGCCTGTATACAAACATTGACATCAGTGAGGGTGTCCAGGCTGTCAAAAATGTCTTCCACAGGTACCGTGACGTCAGCAGGCCTGAAAAGGAGCTCTTGCAGCTCCTTGAAATTAATTTGAGGAGAAACGATTTTGAGTTCGATGGTCGTTTCTACCTCCAGATTAAGGGCACTGCTATGGGCAAGAAATTTGCGCCGGCTTATGCCAACATTTTTATGGCAGAGTGGGAGACCTCGGCCTTGGCCTCTTGCCCAAAACGTCCTCTCCACTACTTCCGGTACCTTGATGACATATGGGGCGTCTGGACTCATTCCGGTGAGGAGTTCGGCATATTTTTGAACGCGCTGAACACTCACAATAAAAACATTACCATCAAGTCGACCACGAGCATCACATCCGTCGACTTTTTGGATACCACGACATTCAAGGGTCCGAATTTTGATAAAACGCAACATTTGGACATTAAGGTGTTCTTCAAGGGGACCGACACCCATGCGCTCCTTTACAAAAGCAGCTTCCACCCCAAGCACACCTTTGCGGGGCTGGTGAAATCCCAATTACTTAGGTTTCATCGTATCTGCACCAGGCGGGAGGACTTCCTGGTGGCCTCGAAGGCCCTCTTCTCTGCCCTGAAGAGGAGGGGCTACTCCAGGTCCTTCCTCAGACGGCAGTTGAGGGTCTTCCTGGACCCGAAGGGACCTCCCCCTGGGACAGACGTGATCCCCTTGATCACCACCTACTCTCCCGCGGCCGTACGGGTCGTTAGAAAGGTCAAAAACAACTTCCGGACCTTTTTGGAGAGTAGTGGGAGGCTGCCGGAGCATTATGTGGTGCCGGCCTACCGGAAGAATTCAAACTTGAGTGATCTGTTGGTCAGGGCCAGGGTCAGCTCATTGAGAGACCCGCCCTCCACTCGGAGGGACACCCTTGTCCGCCGCGCGCAATGGTTGGTGAACCCCCACAACCGCAAGGTTTTCCAGCCGTTGTGCCGTGGCGGCCGACACACCCAGAATTGTGTATATGTGATTCGGTGTCAACGATGTGGCGAGATGTACGTGGGCGAGACGGGCAATACCATAGCTAGGAGATTCGCCCAACACAAGTACAACATCGTTAGACACAAAAATACCGACACTCACCTGGTCCAGCACTTTGTCCGACACGGTTGGTCTTCCGTCCGGGTGACTGTCCTCGAGATGAACCCCAGATGGAGCCTCGCCCAACGTCACAGGGCGGAGCTCCTCTGGATCGTAAAGTTGGGCACCAGATATCCGGGGGGCCTAAACGAGATGTGAGTGTTAGCCGGTTGGATTGTCGAAGGACAGCGCACATTCCCTCTGTACTTCCCCTCTTTATTTTCCTTATATCCCCCCACCCCCCCTCTTCCCTAACCCTAACCCTAACCCTAACCCCAATCCTAACCCTAACCCTAACCCCAATCCTAACCCTAACCCTAACCCCAATCCTAACCCTAACCCTAACCCCAATCCTAACCCTAACCCTAACCCTAACCCTAACCCTAACCCCAAACCTAACCCTAACCCTAACCCTAACCCTAACCCTAACCCTAACCCTAACCCTAACCCTAACCCTAACCCTAACCCTAACCCTAACCCTAACCCTAACCCTAACCCTAACCCTTACCCTAACCCTAACCCTAACCCTAACCCTAACCCTAACCCTAACCCTAACCCTAACCCTAACCCTAACCCTAACCCTAACCCTAACCCTAACCCTAACCCTAACCCTAACCCTAACCCTAACCCTTGATTCAGACACATTATATCAGGAGTTGAGGTACATCAAAGAAAACATTTTTGTGCTTTGATCAAACACCCCGATATTCAAGGGGGTGTTTGTCCCCTATGTGATGCACATAATATGGCAATTTGATGCATCACATAGGAAGGAGTGGATTTTGAGGGTCTATAGACTCCACTGCAGTGGAGAGCATATAAGCCCCGCCCCCTGCAGCACTCATATAAAGCCTCCTCCTGCCAGAACGGCTCATTCCCTCTCCAGCAGTCGATGAGCAAGCATCCTGCTGTGGAGAAACAGGGAAGCCGACAGCCAGGGGATTAGAAGCGCCCCACCTACTAGGGAACTAGAAGAGTCCCAGTAGGCATGGCTCAGCCAGCCTGACGAGGTCTGAAAGACCGAAACGCGCGTCGCTGGATACCAATCCAACATGTGTTTGACACCGCATTTGACGCAGACTCGGATTGCTTTCTTTCAGGGTCCTTGGAGGGTCTTGCGGTTGGTTTGGACGTTGCCTGGACAGGTTGTCCACGGACAGTGCCTTTATCCCCTTCCCCCACCCCCTACTCCTAAACCTAACCCTAACCCTAACCCTAACCCTAACCCTAACCCTAACCCTAACCCTAACCCTAACCCTAACCCTAACCCTAACCCTAACCCTAACCCTAACCCTAACCCTAACCCTAACCCTAACCCTAACCCTAACCCTAACCCTAACCCTAACCCTAACCCTAACCCTAACCCTCCTGCCAATTGCTCCATTTGGCCTCCAGCTGATGAGGGGACATCATGCTGTTGAGAGTAAAAAAATGTTGAAGCTCAGACAATACATGCCTGAAGAGGCCAAAGAAGGCCGAAACGCGTCGCATGTTGAAAATTGTATCAGTGGTTGATGTGTCTGACACCGCGTTCGATGGTGTTCATTTGGGGTCCCTGGGGGGTGTGCGTCTGGTGGGGTGTCACTGGGCAGACCGTTGATGGACAGTGCCTAGCCCCTCCCCCTAACCCTAACCCTAACCCTAACCATAACCCCCAACACCTAACTAGCCCGTGCCTCCGATCTGTCCGTTGGGTGGCGCCTTGCCCTTCGTACGGCCCCCCGGGGGCTCTATTTGGCATCGTCTGATGCGGTGTGGGCTCTGATTTTTTCAGACACATCCTAAAATAGGGGTCAGAGGTCACAGACACCGGGGATTTATCTGGATGTTATTTATGAAATACTTACCTGGATTTGTTTGCAGTGATATACTTACCTGTATTTGTTTGCCGTGACCTTTTACCTGCGGCTGGTTTGCTGTGATTATTTGTTTTGTGTGCAGTGATTACCCATGAATATTTATTTTGATATTTTTTGGAATGATTTGTGTAACACCAGATATTTCCCTTGGTGATCAGTGGAGTGAACTGATGACTGCAGGTGTGAGCAATTGCCCCGCCCCCTGCAGCACTCAAATAAAACCTCCTCCTGCCAATTGCTCCATTTGGCCTCCAGCTGATGAGGGGACATCATGCTGTTGAGAGTAAAAAAATGTTGAAGCTCAGACAATACATGCCTGAAGAGGCCAAAGAAGGCCGAAACGCGTCGCATGTTGAAAATTGTATCAGTGGTTGATGTGTCTGACACCGCGTTCGATGGTGTTCATTTGGGGTCCCTGGGGGGTGTGCGTCTGGTGGGGTGTCACTGGGCAGACCGTTGATGGACAGTGCCTAGCCCCTCCCCCTAACCCTAACCCTAACCCTAACCATAACCCCCAACACCTAACTAGCCCGTGCCTCCGATCTGTCCGTTGGGTGGCGCCTTGCCCTTCGTACGGCCCCCCGGGGGCTCTATTTGGCATCGTCTGATGCGGTGTGGGCTCTGATTTTTTCAGACACATCCTAAAATAGGGGTCAGAGGTCACAGACACCGGGGATTTATCTGGATGTTATTTATGAAATACTTACCTGGATTTGTTTGCAGTGATATACTTACCTGTATTTGTTTGCCGTGACCTTTTACCTGCGGCTGGTTTGCTGTGATTATTTGTTTTGTGTGCAGTGATTACCCATGAATATTTATTTTGATATTTTTTGGAATGATTTGTGTAACACCAGATATTTCCCTTGGTGATCAGTGGAGTGAACTGATGACTGCAGGTGTGAGCAATTGCCCCGCCCCCTGCAGCACTCAAATAAAACCTCCTCCTGCCAATTGCTCCATTTGGCCTCCAGCTGATGAGGGGACATCATGCTGTTGAGAGTAAAAAAATGTTGAAGCTCAGACAATACATGCCTGAAGAGGCCAAAGAAGGCCGAAACGCGTCGCATGTTGAAAATTGTATCAGTGGTTGATGTGTCTGACACCGCGTTCGATGGTGTTCATTTGGGGTCCCTGGGGGGTGTGCGTCTGGTGGGGTGTCACTGGGCAGACCGTTGATGGACAGTGCCTAGCCCCTCCCCCTAACCCTAACCCTAACCCTAACCATAACCCCCAACACCTAACCCTAACCCTAACCCTAACCCTAACCCTAACCCTAACCCTAACCCCTAACCCTAACCCTAACCCTAACCCTAACCCTAACCCTAACCCTAACCCTAACCCTAACCCTAACCCTAACCCTAACCCTAACCCTAACCCTCCTGCCAATTGCTCCATTTGGCCTCCAGCTGATGAGGGGACATCATGCTGTTGAGAGTAAAAAAATGTTGAAGCTCAGACAATACATGCCTGAAGAGGCCAAAGAAGGCCGAAACGCGTCGCATGTTGAAAATTGTATCAGTGGTTGATGTGTCTGACACCGCGTTCGATGGTGTTCATTTGGGGTCCCTGGGGGGTGTGCGTCTGGTGGGGTGTCACTGGGCAGACCGTTGATGGACAGTGCCTAGCCCCTCCCCCTAACCCTAACCCTAACCCTAACCATAACCCCCAACACCTAACTAGCCCGTGCCTCCGATCTGTCCGTTGGGTGGCGCCTTGCCCTTCGTACGGCCCCCCGGGGGCTCTATTTGGCATCGTCTGATGCGGTGTGGGCTCTGATTTTTTCAGACACATCCTAAAATAGGGGTCAGAGGTCACAGACACCGGGGATTTATCTGGATGTTATTTATGAAATACTTACCTGGATTTGTTTGCAGTGATATACTTACCTGTATTTGTTTGCCGTGACCTTTTACCTGCGGCTGGTTTGCTGTGATTATTTGTTTTGTGTGCAGTGATTACCCATGAATATTTATTTTGATATTTTTTGGAATGATTTGTGTAACACCAGATATTTCCCTTGGTGATCAGTGGAGTGAACTGATGACTGCAGGTGTGAGCAATTGCCCCGCCCCCTGCAGCACTCAAATAAAACCTCCTCCTGCCAATTGCTCCATTTGGCCTCCAGCTGATGAGGGGACATCATGCTGTTGAGAGTAAAAAAATGTTGAAGCTCAGACAATACATGCCTGAAGAGGCCAAAGAAGGCCGAAACGCGTCGCATGTTGAAAATTGTATCAGTGGTTGATGTGTCTGACACCGCGTTCGATGGTGTTCATTTGGGGTCCCTGGGGGGTGTGCGTCTGGTGGGGTGTCACTGGGCAGACCGTTGATGGACAGTGCCTAGCCCCTCCCCCTAACCCTAACCCTAACCCTAACCATAACCCCCAACACCTAACTAGCCCGTGCCTCCGATCTGTCCGTTGGGTGGCGCCTTGCCCTTCGTACGGCCCCCCGGGGGCTCTATTTGGCATCGTCTGATGCGGTGTGGGCTCTGATTTTTTCAGACACATCCTAAAATAGGGGTCAGAGGTCACAGACACCGGGGATTTATCTGGATGTTATTTATGAAATACTTACCTGGATTTGTTTGCAGTGATATACTTACCTGTATTTGTTTGCCGTGACCTTTTACCTGCGGCTGGTTTGCTGTGATTATTTGTTTTGTGTGCAGTGATTACCCATGAATATTTATTTTGATATTTTTTGGAATGATTTGTGTAACACCAGATATTTCCCTTGGTGATCAGTGGAGTGAACTGATGACTGCAGGTGTGAGCAATTGCCCCGCCCCCTGCAGCACTCAAATAAAACCTCCTCCTGCCAATTGCTCCATTTGGCCTCCAGCTGATGAGGGGACATCATGCTGTTGAGAGTAAAAAAATGTTGAAGCTCAGACAATACATGCCTGAAGAGGCCAAAGAAGGCCGAAACGCGTCGCATGTTGAAAATTGTATCAGTGGTTGATGTGTCTGACACCGCGTTCGATGGTGTTCATTTGGGGTCCCTGGGGGGTGTGCGTCTGGTGGGGTGTCACTGGGCAGACCGTTGATGGACAGTGCCTAGCCCCTCCCCCTAACCCTAACCCTAACCCTAACCATAACCCCCAACACCTAACTAGCCCGTGCCTCCGATCTGTCCGTTGGGTGGCGCCTTGCCCTTCGTACGGCCCCCCGGGGGCTCTATTTGGCATCGTCTGATGCGGTGTGGGCTCTGATTTTTTCAGACACATCCTAAAATAGGGGTCAGAGGTCACAGACACCGGGGATTTATCTGGATGTTATTTATGAAATACTTACCTGGATTTGTTTGCAGTGATATACTTACCTGTATTTGTTTGCCGTGACCTTTTACCTGCGGCTGGTTTGCTGTGATTATTTGTTTTGTGTGCAGTGATTACCCATGAATATTTATTTTGATATTTTTTGGAATGATTTGTGTAACACCAGATATTTCCCTTGGTGATCAGTGGAGTGAACTGATGACTGCAGGTGTGAGCAATTGCCCCGCCCCCTGCAGCACTCAAATAAAACCTCCTCCTGCCAATTGCTCCATTTGGCCTCCAGCTGATGAGGGGACATCATGCTGTTGAGAGTAAAAAAATGTTGAAGCTCAGACAATACATGCCTGAAGAGGCCAAAGAAGGCCGAAACGCGTCGCATGTTGAAAATTGTATCAGTGGTTGA
>NC_084563.2:87500-135000 GCF_033978685.3 Nerophis lumbriciformis
GACTCCTGATGACATTTTGAGACATTTTATACAACTACAACACCAGAAATGTGCTGCTGAAGCAAGTCCGTTTTTTTGAATTTTTTGTAAGGGTCCCGCCTTAAGAAATTTTAGCAAAAATTTTTTTCCGTAAACTATGCATTTTCTTCTATTTTTAGGTTGTGTCGGGACACCTGATGACGTTTTGAGACATTTTATACAACTACAGCACCAGAAATGTGCTGCTGAAGCAAGTCCGTTTTTTTGAATTTTTTTGTAAGCCTTACGAAATTTTAGCAAAATTTTGTTTTCGTAAACGATGCATTTTCTTCTATTTTTAGGTTGTGTCGGGACTCCTGATGACATTTTGAGACATTTTATACAACTACAGCACCAGAAATGTGCTGCTGAAGCAAGTCCGTTTTTTTGAATTTTTTGTAAGGGTCCCGCCTTACGAAATTTTAGCAAACATTTTTTTCCGTAAACTATGCATTTTCTTCTATTTTTAGGTTGTGTCGGGACACCTGATGACATTTTGAGACATTTTATACAACTACAGCCTTACGAAATTTTAGCCAATTTTTTTTTTCATAAACGATGCATTTTCTTCCATTTTTAGGTTGTGTCGGGACTCCTGATGACATTTTGAGACATTTTATACAACTACAGCACCAGAAATGTGCTGCTGAAACAACTCGGTTTTTTTTGAATTTTTTGTAAGGGTCCCGTCTTACGAAATTTTAGCATTCTTATCTTTTAATTATGACTTTTCATCTCATAATTATGACTTCTTATCTCGAAATGTCTCATTTTTTATCTCATAATTTCGATTTTTCATCTCATATTTCTGACTTTTTATCTCATAATTTTGCCTTTTTTATCTCATAATTTTGCCTTTTTTATCTCATAATTATGACTTATCTCATATTACATTTTATTTCATATGAATTTTTTTTATTTAATATCAACTTTCTTATCTTTTAATTATGACTTTTTATCTCATAATTATGACTTCTTATCTCGAAATGTCTAAATTCTTATCTCATAATTTCGACTTTTCATCTCATATTTATTACTTTTTCAATCTCATAATGACATCATCTCATAATTTAGATTTTTTTAAATCTCATAATTATGACTTTAAGTCACAATTTCGACTTCTTTTTCTAATATTTTAAACTTTTTATCTCAATATTTAGACTCTCTTATGTCAACATTTCGGTTTTTTAAATTTTATTTCATAATTACAAGTTTGTTTGTCATCATTTGGACTTTTTTTCTCAAAATGTCCATTTTTGTATGTAAATGAGTTATACTTGTATAGCGCTTTTCTACCTTCAAGGCGCTTTGACACTACTTCCACATTCATACACACGGATGGCAAACGACGGATGTGACGAGGGTGGGTGGGAATTGAACCAGGAACCCTCAGGTCCCCGTATCTTCTTTTATCTGGTTATTTTGACTTTATTATCTACTTTTCATCTCATGCTAACGACTCACCATTGGGCTATTCCTTTTTTTTTTGTGGCGGAAAGGGGCTTCCAAAGTAAAGCGTCGCCTGATGCTTTTATTATGAAGTATCCGACGGCAGGACCAAAAGACTACAACTCCCAGCATGCTCTGCGGCCCGCCTGGCGCTGTGAGACGAGTGTTTTGGAGGCGGGGAGTCTCAGTGGCTCTGCTGGCCGGGCGGCGGTGTGTGTGTGTCGGACAGCAGGAGGCAGGAGGAGCCCTCACCGCCTGGAGGACGACGACGCGGCGAGAAGGGAGAGGCAGCGGAAAGAAAAAGAGGGGCCATTGAAAGAAAGACGCCGCGTTGCTCGAATGAACAAATCGGAGCTGAAAGGCTGAAGTTTGCCTGTCGACGAGGACAAAAAGGCGACAAGGTGAGAGACTCCTCTTCTTTTTGTCCTCACATCTGCTTTGTTGAAGTTGAAGTACGGCGGCCATCGAACATCTGCACCGCCGCCTTGACATCTCTGTATCAATGCGCGCATTTCTTAGCTAGTCCCCCCCTCCACAAATATGGAGCCTGATTTGTCTTCCAACTAACTTGAATGTCCTCGTCCAGTCTCACTTCCAACACAACATTAGCCCGAGCAGACAGACCCCTTTGGACTTGGCAGCAGAGTGCGGATGTTTGGCAGTTAAAGCCACATAGGAAGGAAGGAAGGAAGGAAGGAAGGAGGGGGCTGAAACTGCCAAGAATTGAGAGTTGCAATAAAAGCAAGACAAGAGCATGCATCACATTTGAGGAAGATGGATACCGTATTTTTCGGAGTATAAGTCGCACCGGCCGAAAATGCATAATAAAGAAGGAAAAAAACATATATAAGTCGCACTGGAGTTTGCCGTATTTTTCGGACTATAAGTGGCAGTTTTTTTCCATAGTTTGGCCGGGCGTGCGACATACTCAGGAGCGACTTATGTGTGAAATGATGAACACATTATAATATTATTGATGTCATTCACGTAAGAGACTAGACGTATAAGATTTCATGGGATTTAGTGACAGATTGTTTGGTAAACGTATAGCATGTTCTATATGTTGTAGTTATTACCATAATATGTTACGTTAACATACCAGTTGGTTATTTATGCCTCATATAACGTACACTTATTCAGCCTGTTGTTCACTATTCTTCATTTATTTTAAATTGTCTATTCTTGCTGTTGGCTTTTATCAAATACATTTCCCCAAAAAATGCCACTTATATATGTCTTTTTCCTTCTTTATTATGCATTTTCGGCCGGTGCGACTTATACTCCGGAGCGACTTATACTCCGAACAATGCGGTAAGTCGCATTTTTTTGGGGAAATGTGTTTGATAAAAGCCAACAGCAAGAATAGACATTTGAAAGGCAATTTAAAATAATTGAAGAATAGTGAACAACAGGCTGAATAAGTGTACGTTATATGAGGCATAAATAAGCAACTGGTATGTTAACGTAACATATTATGGTAAGAGTCATTCAAATAACTATAACATATAGAACATGCTATACGTTTACCAAACAATCTGTCGCTAAATCCCATGAAATCTTATACGTCTAGTCCAGGGGTCGGCAACATTTACCGCTCAAAGAGCCATTTTGACCCGTTTCCACAAATGAAAGAAAACAATGGGAGCCACAAAACTCTTTTGAAATTTAAAATGAAATAACACTACATACAAAGTTTTTTTTTGCTTTGTGCTATGTATAAACCAGAGGTCTCAGACACGCGGCCCGCACCTTAATATGGAAATGGAATGTTAGTGCGGCCCGCAAGTTTTATATGAAGGGCACTTGACAGCGTCACACTTGCCAACCCTCCCGATTTTTCCGGTAGACTCCCAAATTTCAGGGAAACTATTCTCTTGAATGTATGCTGATTTTCACCCAAACAACAATGTTAAGGGCGTGCCGTGATGTCACTACCTTTAGCGCCCTCTACAGCTTGAACAAACAGCTTGCCAGCCCAGTTACATGTTATATGAGGCTTCTGCAGACACACATAAGTGAATGCAATACATACTTGGTTAACAGCCATACAGATCACACTGAGGGTGGCGATATAAACAACTTTAACACTCTTACTAATAATGCGCCACACTGTGAACCCACACCAAACAAGAATGACAAACACATTTCGGGAGAACATCCGCACCGTAACACAACAGAACAAATACCCAGAATCCCATGCATCCCTAACTCTTCCGGGCTACTTTATACACCCCCGCTACCACCAAAGCCCACCACCCCAACCCTGCCCCCCCACACATCAACAACACCCCCCCCCCCCCACCCCCTGTGCGTCGATTGAGGTGGGCGGGGTTTGGTGGTAGCAGGGTGTGTAATGTAGCCCGGAAGAGTTAGGGATGCATGGGATTCTGGGTATTTGTTCTGTTGTGTTTATGTTGTGTTACGGTGTGGATGTTCTCCCGAAATGTGTTTGTCATTCTTGTTTGGTGTGGGTTCACAGTGTGGCGCATATTAGTAAGAGTGTTATAGTTGTTTATACGGCCACCGTCAGTGTGATCTGTACCATCGTAGAAGTCTTCCGGAAGACTATTCCACATTTTTAGGAGCTTAAAAGCGAAATGCAGCCTCGCCATGTCAAGTAGCAAAATATAATACTCCGAGGTGCGTACCTGGAAAATGCTAGCCTGCTAACGTTAGCATGTATCAAGTACCGAAATGTGACTGAGGTGTCAACCTACAGAATTATTTTTAAAAAGGTAGCGCACAAACGTTAGCATGCTAACAGGTTTCATCCGCTGAGTAACAAAATATTTGACTCTGAAGTGTATACATGCACAATTAGCCAAAAAGCTAGCATGGTGACATTAGAATGCTAAGGAAAAATTAATTCAACAGCAGACAAACATTACAGGGAGACAGGACAGGATCAAACCTTACAGGGAGACAGGACAGGATCAAACCTTACAGGGAGACAGGACAGGATCAAACATTACAGGGAGACAGGACAGGATCAAACATTACAGGGAGACAGGACAGGATCAAACCTTACAGGGAGACAGGACAGGATCAAACCTTACAGGGAGACAGGACAGGATCAAACATTACAGGGAGACAGAACAGGATCACCGACGGGTCTGCCAACTTCCGACGCCCCTTACAAAAAAGGCGAGATACAGGTAGACAATGGGGGGTTGAGAAAAAAATCAAATGGGTCTAAGCCTGGGCCCCTGGAGAGGGGGTCCAGACTGAGGCCGAGGGAAAAAAGAACTCATAGCCATAGCACACATCCCTCTTACATGTGTGTAAGATGGAAACATCAAAGATCAAAGAACACAAAGGACATTAAAGACATTAAAAGCGCAGAGCTGATAAAAGGAACTTTCCACAAAGTCTTTGCCATTCCGGTCTAATTACCATAAATTACTACTTTTTTGCTACACTTTGAACCCATCCCATCCATCTTCTTCCGCTTATCCGAGGTCGGGTCGCGGGGGCAGCAGCCTAAGCAGGGAAGCCCAGACTTTCCTCTCCCCAGCCACTTCGTCCAGCTCCTCCCGGGGGATCCCGAGGCGTTCCCAGGCCAGCCGGGAGACATAGTCTTCCCAACGTGTCCTGGGTCTTCCCCGTGGCCTCCTACCGGTCGGACGTGCCCTAAACACCTACCTAGGGAGGCGATCGGGTGGCATCCTGACCAGATGCCCGAACCACCTCATCTGGCTCCTCTCCATGTGGAGGAGCAGCGGCTTTACTTTGAGCTCCCCCCGGATGACAGAGCTTCTCACCCTATCTCTAAGGGAGAGCCCTGCCACCCGGCGGAGGAAACTCATTTCGGCCGCTTGTACCCGTGATCTTGTCCTTTCGGTCATAACCCAAAGCTCATGACCATAGGTGAGGATGGGAACGTAGATTGACCGGTAAATTGAGAGCTTTGCCTTCCGGCTCAGCTCCTTCTTCACCACAACGGATCGACACAGCGTCCGCATTACTGAAGACGCCGCACCGATCCGCCTGTCCATCTCACGATCCACTCTTCCCTCACTCGTGAACAAGACTCCGAGGTACTTGAACTCCTCCACTTGGGGCAAGATCTCCTCCCCAACCCGAAGATGGCACTCCACCCTTTTCCGGGCGAGAACCATGGACTCGGACTTGGAGGTGCTGATTCTCATCCCAGTCGCTTCACACTCAGCTGCGAACCGATCCAGTGAGAGCTGAAGATCCTGGCCAGATGAAGCCATCAGGACCACATCATCTGCAAAAAGCAGAGACCTAATCCTGCAGCCACCAAACCGGATCCCCTCAACGCCTTGACTGCGCCTAGAAATTCTGTCCATAAAAGTTCAGAACAGAATGGGTGACAAAGGGCAGCCTTGGCGGAGTCCAACCCTCACTGGAAACGTGTCCAACTTACTGCCGGCAATGCGGACCAAGCTCTGACACTGATCATACAGAGAGCGGACCGCCACAATCAGACAGTCCGATACCCCATACTCTCTGAGCACTCCCCACAGGACTTCCCGAGGTACACGGTCCAATGCCTTCTCCAAGTCCACAAAGCACATGTAGACTGGTTGGGCAAACTCCCATGCACCCTCAAGGACCCTGCCGAGAGTATAGAGCTGGTCCACAGTTCCACGACCAGGACGAAAACCACACTGTTCCTCCTGAATCCGAGGTTCAACTATCCGGCGTAGCCTCCTCTCCAGTACACCTGAATAGACCTTACCGGGAAGGCTGAGGAGTGTGATCCCACGATAGTTAGAACACACCCTCCGGTTCCCCTTCTTAAAGAGAGGAACCACCACCCCGGTCTGCCAATCCAGAGGTACCGCCCCCGATTTCCACGCGATGCTGCAGAGTCTTGTCAACCAAGACAGCCCCACAGCATCTAGAGCCTTAAGGAACTCCGGGCGGATCTCATCCACCCCCGGGGCCTTGCGTCTTATAAAACGGTGTGGCTAATTTATGGATTTTTTTTAGCTGGCGGCCATAGTGCAAAAAAAAAAACCCAAAACAAGTAAATACACAGAAAAAGTGTGTTATTCTTCGTGCTATAGCGCCATCTTTTGGACAAGTTTGATCATTGTATGTGCTGCAGTGCCCTTCTGTTTTGAGCTCTGAACCAGAAGTACAATTGCCGTTCTGTCTTGTAGTCGTCCATAGCGTTACTGCTAGTATAGATTCTTCATTCATCACTACAAGCAACGTTTGTAAGTGTTACAATAGCCATCCATCCATTTTTCTACCGCTTGTCCCTTTCGAGGTCGCGGGGGATGCTAGAGCCTAAGTTTTACAATATATCTAAAACAATTCTTACTTACTAAAGTGTCCCATGTGTGACGTCTGTAGGAGAATTTTCATGTATATTTGTACCTGCTATCTTAATGTAATTAAGCTAGTGTCGTTAGCATTAGCTAGTATGCTAACACATTTACAAGTGTCTGTGTTACTATTATTACCTCACAATGGCATTCTTTTGGTATAGTTTCAGTTTTTCAAGTTCACCGTGGAGTTATTGAATCTGTTTAGCTGATTGGAGCGCTAGCTTGCGAAGCTATGGGGTCCATGACGATGACTTCTGTTTTGTTTGATCAGCCGTTTTACTGCCGTGTTACAAACAATTAAGGTATGTAAACAAACATTTACAAAAAATATCTGTGTAAATAAGTCATTTCACAACATATATATCTGGCTAATGTATGGAAAAATCTTTTTTTATTCTACTATTTAGTGGGTGCGACTTATACAGGTAAAAGCCAGTAAATTAGAATATTTTGAAAAACTTGATTTATTTCAGTAATTGCATTCAAAAGGTGTAACTTGTACATTATATTTATTCATTGCACACAGACTGATGCATTCAAATGTTTATTTCATTTAATTTTGATGATTTGAAGTGGCAACAAATGAAAATCCAAAATTCCGTGTGTCACAAAATTAGAATATTACTTAAGGTTAATACAAAAAAGGGATTTTTAGAAATGTTGGCCAACTGAAAAGTATGACAATGAAAAATATGAGCATGTACAATACTCAATACTTGGTTGGAGCTCCTTTTGCCTCAATTACTGCGTTAATGCGGCGTGGCATGGAGTCGATGAGTTTCTGGCACTGCTCAGGTGTTATGAGAGCCCAGGTTGCTCTGATAGTGGCCTTCAACTCTTCTGCGTTTTTGGGTCTGGCATTCTGCATCTTCCTTTTCACAATACCCCACAGATTTTCTATGGGGCTAAGGTCAGGGGAGTTGGCGGGCCAATTTACAACAGAAATACCATGGTCCGTAAACCAGGCACGGGTAGATTTTGCACTGTGTGCAGGCGCCAAGTCCTGTTGGAACTTGAAATCTCCATCTCCATAGAGCAGGTCAGCAGCAGGAAGCATGAAGTGCTCTAAAACTTGCTGGTAGACGGCTGCGTTGACCCTGGATCTCAGGAAACAGAGTGGACCGACACCAGCAGATGACATGGCACCCCAAACCATCACTGATGGTGGAAACTTTACACTAGACTTCAGGCAACGTGAATCCTGTGCCTCTCCTGTCTTCCTCCAGACTCTGGGACCTCGATTTCCAAAGGAAATGCAAAATTTGCATGGTTGGGTGATGGTTTGGGGTGCCATGTCATCTGCTGGTGTCGGTCCACTCTGTTTCCTGAGATCCAGGGTCAACGCAGCCGTCTACCAGCAAGTTTTAGAGCACTTCATGCTTCCTGCTGCTGACCTGCTCTATGGAGATGGAGATTTCAAGTTCCAACAGGACTTGGCGCCTGCACACAGCGCAAAATCTACCCGTGCCTGGCCACCAGGCGCTCGCCATCGTGCCCCACCACTTGGAGAAGGCATTTGATCGTGTACCTCGGGAAGTCCTGTGGGGAGTGCTCAGAGAGTATGGGGTAACGGACTGTCTGATTGTGGCGGTTTGCTCCCTGTATGATCAGTGTCAGAGCTTGGTCCGCATTGCCGGCAGTAAGTCGGACACGTTTCCAGTGAGGGCTGGACTCTGCCAAGGCTGCCCTTTGTCACCCATTCTGTTCATAACTTTTATGGACAGAATTTCTAGGCGCAGTCAAGGCGTTGAGGGGATCTGGTTTGGTGGCTGCAGGATTAGGTCTCTGCTTTTTGCAGATGATGTGGTCCTGATGGCTTCATCTGGCCAAGATCTTCAGCTCTCACTGGATCGGTTTGCAGCTGAGTGTGAAGCGACTGGGATGAGAATCAGCACCTCCAAGTCCGAGTCCATGGTTCTTGCCCGGAAAAGGGTGGAGTGCCATCTCCGGGTTGGGGAGGAGATCTTGCCCCAAGTGGAGGAGTTCAAGTACCTCGGAGTCTTGTTCACAATTGAGGGAAGAGTGGATGGTGAGATCGACAGACGGATCGGTGCGCCGTCTTCAGTAATGCGGACGCTGTATCGATCTGTTGTGGTGAAGAAGGAGCTGAGCCGGAAGGCAAAGCTCTCGATTTACCGGTCGATCTACGTTCTCATCCTCACCTATAGTCATGAGCTTTGGGTTATGACCGAAAGGACCAGATCACGGGTACAAGCGGCCCAAATGAGTTTCCTCTGCCGGGTGGCGGGGCTCTCCCTTAGAGATAGGGTGAGAAGTTCTGTGGCATCTGGCCAGGATGCCACCCGAACGCCTCCCTTGGGAGGTGTTTAGGGCACGTCCGACCGGTAGGAGGCCACGGGGAAGACCCAGGACACGTTGGGAAGACTATATATACCCCGGCTGGCCTGGGAACGCCTCGGGATCCCCCGGGAGGAGCTGGACGAAGTGCCTGGGGAGAGGGAAGTCTTGGCTTCCCTGCTTAGGCTGCTGCCCCCGCGACCCGACCTCGGATAAGCGGAAAAAGATGGATGGACATGTTTGTGTGAGGTCACAACACAGGAAGTAGATTTCCCAAGGGGGCGTGGCTAAAGGCGAGAGTTGCCAACGTTTTTTGAGTTGTTTGCATGCATGTTAGCATTTCTGTGGTGCATGAAATTGTGGCGTAATTGTGAAAAAGCCAACTAAAAGAGGTTGGTGGATGAGAATAAATGTAAAGGTCAAATGTAGGTTAGAAATGCACCCAATTGCAGGAAATGTTCCTCTCTTTCCCCCATCAAAGGTGCTGACACGCCTGCCTGTGTTGTGCTGTTTCCCCAGGAATGTTTGACGGGAGAAAAGGAGACGAGTGTCAGTAATGGAGGCCGCGGCGGCCCCATCCTTTACCGGACATCTGTGGAACCACGCCAGCCTCTGCCATGGCTAACTGCGTCCCGCCCGCCGAGTGCCATGCCCCGCCAGCGCCATGCTAAGGCGGCGCGGGAGTAACCACGAGGAGCGCTCGCTTGGCGCAGAGGGAAAACGCTGGAAGAAGTTGGTGGAAAATCTCTGACTTCATCGTCGACGGCAGTTTGTTGTTTGGACCTCCATACTTGACTTTTTGCCCAGCCACTTCCTGAGAGCTGAGTGGTGATGGCACTAGCTATGGACTAGGAAGTGAGGATGTGAGAGGCAGGAAGATGGGCGCCGTATGAAGACAAGGAGGAAGCAGCACAGCACAATGGCCCAAAGCAGTTTGCTGCAGGGGAAACGCTTTTATTGCCGGGAATGGGTCTTCCACAAGATCCAGCATTGCCTCCAGGAGAAGAGCGACGACCTCGGCGGGGCGACCGGCACGCCCGGTAAGCAGCCGGCGCCCGTGAAAGGCGGCAACTCCTGGGGGGTGTTGCTGGTCGGCGGTCCCGGCAGCGGGAAAACGGCGCTGTGCACGGAGCTGCTGTGGCCCTCGTCCGCCCAGGGAGCCCAGCGGGGCCTGCACCAGCGCGGCCTGGCCTTCCACTTCTGCCGGGCGGACGACTTGGACACCATGTGCGTCGCCGGCTTCATCCGCCGCCTGGTGGCGCAGATCTGCCGCGGCGGGCTGGTGCCGGGCTACGAGGAGAAGGTGCGCGACCCGGCCGTGCAGGGAGCCCTGCAGCCCGGCGAGTGCGAGAGGAACCCCACCGAGGCCTTCAAGAGGTAAGACGGCACACAATACAGTCAGGTGGCCCGGGGCATCTACCACATGTGCCCCACTAACACTTTCTTTCACATATATACCTTGTGGAATTACTTATTTACATACCTTAATTGTCTGTAACACGGCAGTAAAACGGCCCATCAAACAAAACAGAAGTCATGGTCATGGAGCCACTAGCTGCGCAAGCTAGCTCTCCAATCAGCTAAACAGACTCAATAACTCCACGCTGACGTTTTGCTGAACTTACTGAGGAATTTGTGAAAGTGAAACAAACTTCATAATTCAGTTCCCAAACGTTTGAGTGTTGTTAAAAGGAAAGGCGATGTAACACAGTGGTGAACATGCCCTTTCCCAACTACTTTGGCATGTGTTGCAGCCATGAAATTCTAATTATTATTTGCAAAAAAAAAATGAAGTTTATGAGTTTGAACATCAAATATGTTGTCTTTGTAGCATATTCAACTGAATATGGCTTGGAAATGATTTGCAAATCATTGTATTCCGTTTATATTTACATCTAACACAATTTCCCAACTCATATGGAAACGGGGTTTGTATTTCAATCATATATATCAATAATTATCCAGCTCGACCGACAAAAAAGGCTTCTATGGTGATAGTTTTCAGCAATATGGCCCAGCCCAAGTCCTTCCACAGGGTGAAGGAGCCACTTCAAGTTAGTAATCCTCGTCTCTGTGCCGCAAATAAACTACATTTATTAGGAGTGAAGACAGGAAGCCATGCTAACCGCTAAGCTAGCATGAATGTAGATAAACAACAGAGTAAGCGCTTAGTAGCTTTGACAGGAGTGCAGAGTCACCAACTATGTACAGGAAGTGATGATGAAAGTCTAGAGCAGGGGTCGGCAACCCGCGGCTCTTTAGCGCCGCCCTAGTGGCTCTGTGGAGCTTTTTCAAAAAATTTATGAAAAATGGAAAAAGATGAGGGGAAAAAAAAAAAATTTTTGTTTTAATATGGTTTGTGTAGGAGGACAATCATGACACTAATTGTTATAAAGCACACTGTTTATATTAAACATGCTTCACTGATTAGAGTATTTGGCGAGCGCCGTTTTGTCCTACTAATTTTGGCGGTCCTTGAACTCACCTTAGTTTGTTTACATGTATAACTTTCTAGGACGTGTTTTATGCCACTTCTTTTTCTGTCTCATTTTGTCCACCAAACTTTTAACGTTGTGCATGAAAGGTGAATTTTGTTGATGTTATTGACTTGTGTGGAGTGCTAATCGGGCATATTTGGTCACTGCAAGCTAATCGATGCTAACATGCTATTTAGGCTAGCTATATGTACATATTGCATCATTATGCCTCATTTGTAGCTATATTTCAGCTCATTTAGTTTCCTTTAAGTCCTCTTAATTCCATGACACACTATCTGTATGTAATATGGCTTTTAATTTTTTGCGGCTCCAGACAGATTTGTTTTTGTATTTTTGGTCCAATATGGCTCTTTCAACATTTTGGGTTGCCGACCCCCGGTCTAGAGTAATCATTTATTACAGCCATATTCCTAATGTCAGTCAAGATACAAACTTCACCCACTGAACACATTATTATTATATAACCACATTATTATTATTATTGTTATTATTATTATTATTATTATTATTATTATTAGTATTATTATTATTGTCATTATTATTATTATAATTATTGTTATTATTATTATTATTGTGGTTTTTATTATTATTGTTATTGTTATTATTATTATTATTGTTAAGAATGTGATTAGCAAGTTTTTAGGAGGTACTTAGCAGTGTCTTCCTGAGGTCTTTATGACAAATTAGCCATAACTGGTTAATGTCACGGTGACAAAATGGCTTTTGTCTCCAAATATCAAATGGGAAGCAGACCCTCCCCCTCTCCCTCCCCCTGCCACCCCTGACCCTGATGCTTCCCTCCCCCACCCCTGTTTTCTTTGACTCCTGCTCCACACATTTCATGTCTGCCATTCTGCTGCGGACTACTGTCCTGGTCCAGACCTGTGGATTGTCCCAGCCCGTAGTCTCCGTGCATGAGTTTATGTGTAGGACTTGTCAACGCAGCATAGGCAAAGACGGTGTGTGTGTGTTTGGTTTTGTGTCTGGCCATCTGCTGACGTTTGTTGCACCAACTCAACACACACACACACACACACACACACACACACACACCCGGGGCGGTGAAGTAGGTCAGTAAGGTAAATGATTTTTGAAAGCCTCACCAGAGTCAACAGGCCTCTCTCTGACACCATCTTTCCCAGAGAAGAGCGTGTCATGGTTTGCCCACAAGGCTGACTTCACTTTGACCCCCGCCCCTACAGAAAAAGCAGCTTATTAAAGGGACAAAAATAGTCTGAACCCAACAAGGAGGAGTTCCTGGCCGCATGCAGACTTTGATTGATTGATTGAGACTTTTATTAGTACAGTGGTTCTCAACCTTTTTTCAGTGATGTACCCCCTTTTTTAATTCAAGTACCCCCTAATCAGAGCAAAGCATTTTTGGTTGAAAAAAAGAGATAAAGAAGTAAAATACAGCACTATGTCATCAGTTTCTGATTTATTAAATTGTATAACAGTGCAAAAATATTGCTCATTTGTTGTGGTCTTTCTTGAACTATTTGGAAAAAAAGATATAAAAATAACTAAAAACTTGTTGAAAAATAAACAAGTGATTCAATTATAAATTAAAGCTGCAAGCAGCAATGGACGGGACCGACTTTGACGGCACATACAATTAAGTAATTAAAACTCTTTGGTCAACTTTTAATCAGAAGGGTTCAATCTCTCTCCTGTGCTAGTTTGAAGCCGACACGACAAACGTGCTCAGAGAAGATAATGTTTAAAAAAAGGTGACCGATTTTTACAAAACTTTTGTTTTGAAGGGGGAATTGCAAACTTCCTGTTGATTTTTGCTGGGGGTGGTCAATTTATGAAATGTAGGTCTAAGTGAGACCTACATAGAGGTTTTTGTTTCATGTCTCTAAGACATTCCTACTGGAAGTTACAGGCAGTTTTGTCTGAGTTTTCTTCCTAGGAGCAGTTGTGTCTGTGCTTTCTTCCTAGGGGGCGCTAGAGCGCAATTGTGAGTGTTGGGGTTGTTTTTTTTTTTTATTAGATCACAGTTTTTACCAGTCCTGATGTGTGTGTCCAGCTTGGTGAGTTTTGAAGCATGTTAAGGGGGTCAAATTACAGCTCAAAGAGGCAAAAGTGACTGTTTTTACAAAACCTTTGTTTTGAAGGGGGAATTGCCAACTTCCTGTTGATTTTTGCTGAAGGATGTCAATGTATGAATTCTAAGTCTAAGTTAGACCTACATAGAGGTTTTCGTTTCATTCCTACTGGAAGTTACAAGCAGTTTTGTCTGTTTTTTATCCCTAGGGGGCGCTAGAGCGCAATTTTGAGATTTGGGGTTTGGTTTTTTTATTAGATGGCAATTTTCGCCAGTCCTGATGTGTGTGTCGAATATGGTGAGTTTTGAAGCATGTTAAAGGGGTCAAATTACAGCTCAAAGAGGCGGCGGAATAATAATAATAAAACCTTACAATTTCAATAGGGTCCTCTGTCCCAAAGGGACATTGCGGTCCCTAATAAAGATTTCTACACATAGAAGTAATCATCAACTTAAAGTGCCCTCTTTGGGGATTGTAATAGAGATCCATCTGGATTCATCAACTTAATTCTAATCATTTCTTCACAAAAAAATACATCTTTAACATCAATATTTATGGAACATGTCCACAAAAAAATCTAGCTGTCAACACTGAATATTGCATTGTTGCATTTCTTTTCACACTTCTTTTTGAGAGACATTTAAAAAAAATCTCACGTACCCCTTGGCATACCTTCAAGTACCCCCAGGGGTACGTGTACCCCCATTTGAGAACCACTGCATTAGTAGATTGCACAGTGAAGTACATATTCCGTACAATTGACCACTAAATGGTAACACCACAATAAGTTTTTACACTTCTTTAAGTCCACTTAAATTGATTCATGACACAGATATATACTATCATCATAATACAGTCATCACACAAGTTCATCATCAGAGTATATACATTGAATTATTTACATTATTTACAGTGTGGGATGTGGGTGGGGAGGGGTAGGTTTGGTTGGTATCATCACTTCAGTCATCAACAATTGCATCATCAGAGAAATGGACATTGAAACGGTGTAGGACTGACTTGGTAGGATATGTACAGCAAGTAGTGGACGTAGATTCAAGATTGAAGATTGAAGATTGTTTATTGTCATATGCACAGTTAAAACAGACAGTTTGCCGTACAATGAAAATCTTACTTTGCTAGTCCTCCCTTCAACAAGTCACACGGTACTTATCTAAAATAAGAATGTATATACAAGGCACAGTAAGTAACATAACATCATTGCACATTCTGATTGACAGTCAACAGTATAAATATGGAGGTGACATTTGGTCACAGCAGCAGTTAAAGTGTCTACAGTGATGGTTCACAGTTCGGGGGTGGTCATGGTAGCTGTCTTTTGTTCAAAAAGACAAAAGTAAAACGGGGGCTAGCATTCACAAGCCTGATGGCCTGTGGGTAGAAACTGTTTGTCAGTCTCGTAGTCCTGGATTTCAGGCTCCTGTATGGCCTGCCTGATGGTAGGAGGCTGTCCTTTATGATGTTGTGTGCTCTCCTGGTAGAGTACATGTCCTGTAGTGAGGGGAAGGCTGCTCCTGATATGTACTGAGCACTTTGAATCACTGGCTGGAGTGCCTTCCTGTCCTTAGCAGTGCAGTTTTGATTGAGCTGGTAAGGACACGCTCAACCGTACTTCTATAGAAGTTGCTGACAATTTTGGGTGGCATGCCAAGTTTTCTCAGCCTTCCTAGGAAGTACAGTCGCCGCTGGGCTTTCTTTATTGTTTGTTGGGTGTTCTGATCCCAGGTGAGGTCCTGGCTGATGTGGGTCCCGAGGAACTTAAAGGTTCGAGAGAGAGATCAGAAATGATTTACTTTTGATTATTTACAATCCGAAGAGGTATGATGAGGAAGGGAGGGTGTTAGTTTAGGGTTGAAGTTGCCTGGAGGTGTTCTTTTAGTGCGCTTTTGAAGGAGGATAGAGATGCCCTTTCTTTTATACCTGTTGGGAGTGCATTCCACATTGATGTGGCATAGAAGGAGAATGAGTTAAGACCTTTGTTAGATGAGAATCTGGGTTTAACGTGGTTAGTGGAGCTCCCCCTGGTGTTGTGGTTAAGGAAGTAGTTTGACATGTACTTCGGTATCAGGGAGGTGTAGCGGATTTTATAGACCAGGCTCAGTGCAAGTTGTTTTACTCTGTCCTCCACCCTGAGCCAGCCCACTTTGGAGAAGTGGGTAGGAGTGAGGTGTGATCTGGGGTGGAGGTCTAGAAGTAATCTGACTAGCTCAGGGGTCGGCAACCCGCGGCTCCGGAGCCGCATGCGGCTCTTTGATCACTCTGATGCGGCTCAGCAGCTTACTTGCTGAACCCCCCAATTTTCCCGTGAGACTTCCGGATTTCAGTGCCTCCGCAGGAAACTCCCGGGATTAATATTCACCGATTTTCACCCTTACAGCTACAATAAGGGCGTGCCATGATGGTACAACATTTGGTGCTCTCTACAATCTGTATTAACAGCGTGCCAGCCCAACACTTGTTATACAATATACATTTTCTGCTTGCACACGTATGTGACAGCAAGGCATACTTTGTCAACAGCCACACAGGTTACACTGACGGTAGTCATATAAAACAACTTTAACACTCTTACTAATAATGCGCCACACTTTGAACCAAAACCAAACAAGAATGACAAACACATATCGGGAGAACATCTGCACCTTAACACAACATAAACAAAACAGAACAAACACCCAGAATCCCATGCAGCCCTGACTCTTCCGGGCTACATTATACACCCCTGTTACCACCAAACCCCGCCCCCACCCCAACCCTGCTCCCTCACACATCAACTTTGTGTGCAGTGTTAATTCATTTAAAATTTCCAAAAAAAATTGCGGCTCCCATTGTTTTCTATAATTTGCGAAACTGGTCAAAATGGCTCTTTGACTGGTAAAGGTTGCCGACCCCTGGACTAGCTTGTTCTGGGATGTTTGGAGTCTAGATTTGAGGGTTTTGGAGGTGCTAGGGTACCAGGAGGTGCATGCGTAATGGAAAAAGGGTTGAACGAGAGTTCCCGCCAGAATCCTCATGGTGCTTTTGTTGACCAGAGAGGAGATTCCGTAGAGAAATCTTGTTCGTTGGTTGACCTTTTTGATGACCTTGGTTGCCATTTTATCACAGGAAAGATTAGCCTCTAGAATGGAACCTAGGTAGGTGACCTCATCCTTCCTGGTGATAACAATGTCATCCACTTTTATAGTGAAGTCATTGACTTTCTTAAGGTTGATATGGGACCCAAACAGGATGGATTCAGTTTTACCCAAGTGTATGGATAGCTTGTTGTCAGTGCAAGTTCTACTGAGGATTTTCTCCACCTGTGACTTGTCCTTGTCTGATACCAGCAGGGCCGAGTCATCCGCAAACAGTTAGCTTATACCGCTTGTGAGCTTAATGGAACCATTGTTCTTAAGCACTTGAACCCTTCCTATTTCCCAGACTATACAGCGCACCAGCATATAAGACGCACCCACTACTTTTCCAAAAAATACAAAATTCCTAATATTAGCCGCACCGGACTGTAAGGCGCATATATATACGTTGAGAAATGACTTATTTACACAGAAATGTTCTGTAAATGTTTATTTACTTACCTTTCCAAACGGTGTGTGTAACACGGCAGTAAAACGGCTGACCAAACAAAACAGAAGTCATGGTCATGGACCCACTAGCTGCGCAAGCTAGCTCTCCAATCAGCTAAACACACTCAAAAACTGAAACAATACAAAAAGAATGAAATTATAAAACACTCGTAAATGTGTTAGAATATTAGCTCATGCTAACGGTGCTAGCTTGATTACAGTATGATAGCAGGTACAAATATGCATGAAAACACTCCTACAGACGTCACACATGGGACACTTTAGTAAGTAAGTGTTTTAGTTATATTGTAAAACCTACAAATGTTGCCTGGAGTGATGAATGAAGAATCCACACGAGTAGAAACGCTATGGACGGCTGGCAGACGCACACAGCAAGTCAGTTGGAGAAAAAAAAAAGTGATGAATGAAGAATCTATACTCGTAGAAATGCTATGAACTGCTTGAAGTCAGAACGGCACTTCTCCTTCCAGTTGAAAGCTCAGTCTAAACAGAAGGGCACTGAACTCGTCCATAAGATGGCACCATAGCACAAACAATAATACACCTATTCAGTGTCTTTGCTTGTTTTTGGATTTTTTTTCAAACTATTTCAACTATTTGCATTATGGCCGTCAGCAAAGAAAAATCCATAAAGTAGCCGCAGTGTTTTTATAAGCCGCGGGGTTCAAAGCGGAGAAAAAAAGTAGTGGTTTACAGTCCAGAATTGACAGTATATAAATAACCTGTTCAAACAAGAACCACCTAGAGAAAAACACATTTGTTTGGTTTCTTTGCATTTTGTTTCTAGAAAAGTTTGGTGTAAAAGTGACAATGTTTTGAAAACAATGTGAGGAAGATTCATCATTTCAACAATACATATTTGTATCACAACACAGTTATATCATCATTGAATGATTTTGTCTACCATAGGGCGCACTGCTGCTATTCAGGTCTGTTTTCATAGGAAAGGCGCATTAAAGGGGTGATATTATGATTTATTGTCTACATAACATGTCACGGTGTCATCTTCAAATCTCTTTGCTTCTGTTTTGTTTCATCACAAACAATTAAAGTATGTAAATAAACATTTTTCTGTGTAAATAACTCATTTCACTACAATTTAGTGGCTGCGCCTTATATTCTGGTGCGACTTATAGTCAGGAAAACACGGTATTTGTGTTTGAATAACTTTAACTGCATATAAATATCAGCTCCAAATATCCTCTTTGACTACTAATCGACATCAGCACTTCAAAAACATATCAATGGACCTCCAGTATCAGAGTATTGCTATTTTTAAGGCATCAGCCCTTCAAAAACACATCAATGGACCTCCAGTATCAGAGTATTGCTACTTTTAAGGCATCAGCCCTTCAAAAACATATCAATGGACCTCCAGTATCAGAGTATTGCTACTTTTAAGGCATCAGCCCTTCAAAAACATATCAATGGACCTCCAGTATCAGAGTATTGCTCCTTTTAACAAGCTGTGTTTTCCAAAATCCAAAGGGCTGGCTTTTAAAAGTTGTCTCCAAAGTATGAAAAGAATGTCAGTCCAGTACACAAGACTGAGCGTACAAAAGCAAAGCAAAAGGACGGGAGTAAAAGTTTGTGGTTATCTCCACACGGCCTTGGGATACAAAGACACACCTTTGTTTAGACTGAGCACTTCCAAGGCCGCACAGTCCAAACCTTACACGGCTTGCCTTTAGTCAAGTGTCGTAAAGCACACATTTTATTTTGTAGGAGCTGTCCAGCTGTGACTTTCAGCTGGCCAAGACAAACAGGTCTTGTTAGTGGATAGTAATCAGCACCTGTGACTCACCTGTGCACCTAACTTCTGTTAAACATTAGCTTGTTTTCATCAGAATGACACCTGGCAGTGGATGATTTTGCAATAAACTAAGGAGATGATTTGTCTCCAGGTGATGAGTTGGTCCAGAAGACTTGACAGGATGATGATTTGTTAAGGAGGTGATTTGTCTCCAGGTGATGAGTTGGTCCAGAAGACTTGACAGGATGATGATTTGTTAAGAAGATGATTTGTCTCCAGGTGATGAGTTGGTCCAGAAGACTTGACAGGATGATGATTTGTTAAGGAGATGATTTGTCTCCAGGTGATGAGTTGGTCCAGAAGACTTGACAGGATGATGATTTGTTAAGGAGATGATTTGTCTCCAGGTGATGAGTTGGTCCAGAAGACTTGACAGGATGATGATTTGTTAAGGAGATGATTTGTCTCCAGGTGATGAGTTGGTCCAGAAGACTTGACAGGATGATGATTTGTTAAGGAGATGATTTGTCTCCAGGTGATGAGTTGGTCCAGAAGACTTGACAGGATGATGATTTGTTAAGGAGATGATTTGTCTCCAGGTGATGAGTTGGTCCAGAAGACTTGACAGGATGATGATTTGTTAAGGAAATGATTTGTCTCCAGGTGATGAGTTGACAGGAAGTCCCACGGCAACAGAACTCACCTGAGGGAGAATGCAGAGGACTTTGTAGCATCCGTCTGACTAAAAAGGCTCCGAACGTTTGTTCAGCTGTTGTAGCGCCGCTTAGTCACCAGACTCTTCTGTCTTTGAAGTGACGTACCATGTCACTTTAACTTCAATGTACGAGTGATGGCATGCTTGTAAAGTACCTCATTGTGGGAATGTCCAACATTCACACAACAATCTTATAATCTTTTTAGTATTAGTATTGTTATTAAAGACATTCACACATAGAAGATTCTTGTGTGAATGCTTGGACATTCACAGAATAATAATAATAATAATAATAAAAATCTTGTTTTTGGTGTAGAATCTTCTATCTTTTTAGTATTAGTATTATTATTATTAAAGACATTCACACATAGAAGATTCTACACCAAAAACAATATTTGTATTATTATTATTATTGTTATTATTATTATTCTGTGAATGTCCAAGCATTCACACACAGAAGATTCTACACCAAAAACAAGATTTTTATTATTATTATTATTATTATTATTATTCTGTGAATGTCCAAGCATTCACACACAGAAGATTCTACACCAAAAACAAGATTTTTATTATTATTATTATTATTATTATTATTCTGTGAATGTCCAAGCATTCACACAAGAAGCTTCTATCTTTTTAGTATTAGTATTATTATTATTATTAAAGACATTCACACATAGAAGATTCTCCACCAAAAACAAGATTATTATTATTATTATTATTATTATTATTATTATTCTGTGAATGTCCAAGCATTCACACAAGAATCTTCTATCTTTTTAGTATTAGTATTATTATTATTAAAGACATTCACACATAGAAGATTCTACACCAAAAACACGATTTGTATTATTATTATTATTATTATTATTATTCTGTGAATGTCCAAGCATTCACACACAGAATAAATGTTAGCATGCTATTGTTTGTATGCTAATGTTTTATGCTAGCTTTTTACCTAATTGTGTATGTTTTAAGCGGAAAATGATGTATTTTGATACTTGGCGCCATCTTGGAAGTATGCTAACATCTCTAATATTATTCAATGTTAGCATGCTAATGTTTTATGCTACCCTTTTAGCTACTTTGGTATGTTTAGACTTACAAATAGTGCATTTCGGTATTTCCTCTTACCATGTCATGTGCTAGCATGCAAACGTTTTAGCTAATTTTGTATTTTTTAACCTAAAAATCTAGGTTTATGATACTTGGAGCCATCTTGGAAGTATGCTAACATCTCTTATATTATACAACATTAGCATGCTAACATTTTAAGCTTGCTTTTTAGCCAATTGTATATGTTTTAACCTAAAAATCTTAGTTTTTGATACTTGGTGCCATCTTGGAAGTATGCTAGCATCTCTTTTATTATACAACATTAGCATGCTTTTGTTAGAATGCTAACCTTTTATGCTAGCTTTTTAGCTAATTTTGTGTGTTTTATCCTTAAAATCTAGGTTTTTGATACTTGGCGCCATCTTGGAAGTATACTAACATCTCTTATATTATACAACATTAGCATGCTAACATTTTAAGCTTGCTTTTTAGCTCATTGTATATGTTTGAACCTAAAAATCTAGGTTTTTGATACTTGGCGCCATCTTGGAAGTATGCTGACACCTCTTATATTATACGTTAGCATGCTAATGTTAACATGCCAACATTGTATGCTAGCTTTTCAGCTAATGTATGTTTACATTTATAAATAGTGCATTTTGGTATTTCCTTACCATGTCACGTGCTAGCATGGTAACGTTGTATGCTAGCTTTTTAACAAATGTTGTATGGTTTAACATAACAATCTTGGTTTTTGATACTTGGCGCCATTTTTGGAATATGCTAACATTGCTTATATTATACAACATTAGCATCCTAACATTTTATGCTAGCTTTTTACCTAATTTTGTATTTTTTAACCTAAAAATCGTAGTTTTTGATACTTGGCGCCATCTTGGAAGTATGCTAGCATCTCTTTTATTATACAACGTTAGCATGCTTTTGTTAGAATGCTAACCTTTTATGCTAGCTTTTTAGCTAATTTTGTGTGTTTTATCCTTAAAATCTTGGTTTTTGATACTTGGCGCCATCTTGGAAGTATGCTAACATCTCTTATATTATACAACGTTAGCATGCTAACATTTCATGCTAGCTTTTAACTATTTTTTGAATGTTTGAACCTAAAAATCATGGATTTGTATGCAATGCCAGATTCAATCGACCCCCAGCCAGAGGTTCAGGGCACATCAACATTTCTGCGGACATATTCCAGTAAGCAATTATGGCCGTATCCCTACGTGCATCCCTACAGAACTTAAACAAAAACTTCCTAGACGTGTTTTCAGGCTCAGAAACAATGCCGTTAAAATGTCACAGTGTAATGAAAAGAAAAGTGTAGTTTTTGCTAGTATGGGTAAACAACAACGTAGTTGGCAATTGTACTACAAACAAAGTGAACATTTACGACACTTTTACAGTATTTGTCAAACAGATACAACGCCAGGGTGGCAAGTTTGGTGCTATTTGTGTATTGTAAAGTTGGATACCATGTTTGGACTGGACTTTGTCAGGGTTTCATGCTGCCCTAACATGCCTTTTCCTTCAGGACAAAAGAACCGGCGTCCAATGGGGGGGGGGGGAATTAGCGCAGTCATGTGGGCGCAAACAAATTCCAGCAGTTTTTGTTTGTTGCTGATGGGACACAAACGTCAGTTTAGGTGTGACTCGGCCGATGCTTGTCTTGGCAAAGATGAACGCTCATAGATAGTAGACATGTTTTCTACCTTCCACATGCACTAACCTACTCTGATATTGCAAGTCCTCAATAAATCCCATTTGAGAGATCTGTTATTAGTTCCTGGGAGGACTGAGTGGCAAAATAGTCAGGAAATGACTCAAGTCTTGTGTAGACATGGACCGATTATTTGACTATTTATTACATATATATACTTAGTATTTGACAGCAAAGTGCTGGTTGCCTGCTGTACTTACCTGTCATAACAAGAACTTCTGCTTGTTGTCTTACTGGTCCACTTTGCTTTGTTTTGCTACAAGCTTCCTCCATCCGGGTTCCCTGGTTCAATCAAATAATAACTAATAATAATTTTGCTACAAGCCTCCTCCGTCCGGGTTCCCTGATACAATCAAATAATAACTAATAATAATTTTGCTACAAGCCTCCTCCGTCCGGGTTCCCTGATTCAATGAAATACTAAGGCCACAGAGATGGCTGGACATGAAGATGACTGAAAAGATGTCCTGACAAATAGGAGATTGTTACATAAGTAAAGAAGAGCAGGCATACTTTCTGTAACATCCAGTAAGAAATGATGTCAGCCAGCTTGAAAAGACTACAATCTACAGGAAGGAGTTGAATGAAATGTTCGCAATATTTCAGTGTTGCTGACAAGGAAACCTTACAATACATAAACTGTTATACAAACCCCGTTTCCATATGAGTTGGGAAATTGTGTTAGATGTAAATATAAACGGAATACAATGATTTGCAAATCCTTTTCAAGCCATATTCAGTTGAATATGCTACAAAGACAACATATTTGATGTTCAAACTCATAAACTTAGAATTTCCTGGCTGCAACACGTGCCAAAGTAGTTGGGAAAGGGCATGTTCACCACTGTGTTACATCACCTTTTCTTTTAACAACACTCAGTAAACGTTTGGGAACTGAGGAAACTAATTGTTGAAGCTTTGAAAGTGGAATTCTTTCCCATTCTTGTTTTATGTAGAGCTTCAGTCGTTCAACAGTCCGGGGGTCTCCGCTGTTGTATTTTACGCTTCATAATGCGCCACACATTTTCGATGGGAGACAGGTCTGGACTGCAGGCGGCCCAGGAAAATACCCGCACTCTTTTTTTACGAAGCCACGCTGTTGTAACACGTGCTGAATGTGGCTTGGCCTTGTCTTGCTGAAATAAGCAGGGGCGTCCATGAAAAAGACGGCGCTTAGATGGCAGCATATGTTGTTCCAAAAGCTGTATGTACCTTTCAGCATTAATGGTGCCTTCACAGATGTGTAAGTTACCCCTGTCTTGGCCACTAATACACCCCCATACCATCACACATGCTGCCTTTTACACTTTGCGTCGATAACAGTCTGGATGGTTCGCTTCCCCTTTGGTCCGGATGACATGATGTCGAATATTTCCAAAAACAATTTGAAATGTGGACTCGTCAGACCACAGAACACTTTTCCACTTTGTATCAGTCCATCTTAGATGAGCTCAGGCCCAGCGAAGCCGACGGCGTTTCTGGGTGTTGTTGATAAACGGTTTTCGCCTTGCATAGGAGAGTTTTAACTTGCACTTACAGATGTAGCGACCAACTGTAGTTACTGACAGTGGGTTTCTGAAGTGTTCCATGTGGTGATATCCTTTACACACTTCTGTAACAGCTCTTCCCTCAGGCCGTGGGACTCTTGAACGCATCATAATTAAATTATCCCCTCAACTGCCCTCAAAATGGATTAACTGGCTGGAGTAAAAAAGACAATATAACATACATCCATAAACGTGGATGTATGTGAAAAAGTGCAATATATTTATCTGTACAGTAATGTATTTATTTATTTATTTATATATGCACCTTATTGCTTTCTGCACTACCATGAGCTAATGTAACGAAATGTTGTTCTTTTCTGTGCTGTAAAGTTCACATTTGAATGAGAATAAAAAGGAAGTCTAAATCCAATTAGAACAGGTTTCCACTAAAGTGCAAGCAGCGTTTTGTGGGTCTCTTCTGCACTTGAGGTTGAGGGACGCCAAAATGAAAGCTTCTGGCGCACTTTCATGTGGTGCACGGCAGTGGAAAATCAGGGCGCCCTTTTAGCAAGCAAGCAAGAAATAAAGAAGTGCAATGCCCTCCAAGTTGAGAGGACAAAGCACCATGGTATACAAACACACTTTGCATGGACCCCAGGCACAAACACTCAGCAGAAAAGAAGGAATTAGCTAAGGTGCAGCGTAAAAACTGCCAGGATTAAGAAGCCTGACTTTTCTCCTCATAAACCGGACCAAGATCTTGAGGGATAATCCGGACTTGGCAGGAAAAGAAGTCCTTGCCAGTCATCCCAAAGCGTGTGTGTGGAGATTGACGCACACCTCGGTGTGGACATGGCTTCGGGGGTTTGGAGAGGGATGAAATTTCAGATTCCGTGGGCTAAGTCAGGAATGTGGACTGGGAAGAGCTTGGGGGATTTGCAGGAGTTATCTGAGGCACGAGTGCACGTCATTAATAGACGTAATATAGGGTTCATCAGCACATATGACTTGGCATTGACTTACAGACTGGATAGAAGATGCACACACTCACCAAGAGAGATCTTCCGTATAAGTCCCACATATATAGATAGTACTTTATTGATTCCTTCAGGAGAGTTCCCTCAGGAACATTTAAATATATATATATATATATATATATATAGGTTGTGACGTGACTTATTTATTTGCTAAATGTATATTTACATACCTTTAATTGTTTCCAAACGGTAGCTGTAACAAGGCAGTAAAACGGACGACCAAACAAAACAGAAGTCATGGTCATGGACCCACGAGCTGCGCAAGCTAGTGCTCCAATCGAGAAGGGCGAGATTTCTTGTAAAGTGTATACAAAGGAGTACGGAAGCTGGACAAATAAGATGCCAAAAACCAACCACTTTCATGTGGTATTGGACAGAAAGGAGGACTTTTTTTCTCCTCCATTCGAAAATGCGGACGTTATCAGCACCACTGTCTGATTCCTATCAATGCAAGTCATCACAATCAGGTAATACACCAACTTATATTCTTGTCTTCATGAAAGAACGGAATCTATATGTGTTAAACATGCTTGTATTATCTTTAAACACCTTTAACTTATTAACAATATTAACTATATGTGTTAAACATGCTTGTATTATCTTTAAACACCTTTAAGTTGTTAACAATATTAACTATATATGTTAAACATGCTTGTATTATCTTTAAACACCTTTAACTTATTAACAATATTAACTATATGTATTAAACATGCTTGTATTATCTTTAAACACCTTTAACTTATTAATAATATTAACTATATGTATTAAACATACTTGTATTATCATTAAACACCTTTAATTTATTAACAATATTAACTATATGTGTTAAACATGCTCGTATTATCATTAAACACCTTTAATTTATTAACAATATTAACTATGTGTTAAACATGATTGCATTATCATTAAACACCTTTAACTTGTTAACAATATTAACTATATGTGTTAAACATGCTTGCATTATCATTAAACACCTTTAATATATTAACTATATGTATTAAACATGCTTGCATTATCATTAAACACCTTTAACTTGTTAACAAAAACATATATTTCATAAATAAGTAAATATAAATGATATATATGAATGAGGTAGATCCCCACAACTTGATCAATTGAAAAGTAGCTCGCCTGCAGAAAAAGTGTGAGCACCCCTGAACTAAGGAATTAGTGAAAGTGAAACAATAGAAAAAGAACGCCATTGTAAGTTAATGATACTAACACAGACACTTGTAAACAAGTTGGCGTATTAGATAAGGCTAACGACGCTGGCGTCATTACATGACATCACACATGGGACGCTTTAGTAAGTTGTTTTAGTTATATTGTAAAACTTACAAGAGTTGCTTGGGATTATGAATGAAGAATCCATACGAGTAGAAACGCTATGGACAGCTAAAGGAGTAAAAGCTCTAATTGGAAGGTGAGCTAACATTGGCGCCGTAGCACAAACAATAACACACCCAATCAGTGTATTTTTGAAAACTATTTGTATTATGGCCGTCAGCCAAGAAAAATCCGTAAATTAGCCGCACCGTTTTATAAGCCGCAAGTTTCAAAGTGTAGGAAAAACGTAGCGGCTTATAGTCCGGAATTGACAATACTTGACTTTTAGCAAAGGTTTTTCTATGGGAAGAGTGAGTGTAGAGACAGACGCGTGGCTCTTGTTGTCTCCACTAGAAATAAAAGCTTGAAACAAACAACAATGTGGTGAGTGTTCCTGTGAGCGGTCCCATGACCGAGCATCTGCCACACCAACGTCATGACACTTCATCCTGGAGATCACCACTTTTACATTTGGAAATGTTAGCAAGAATATTAGCACCTCAGACATCTTGGCAGCTAGCATGACTGACTGGGATCCTTGGGCAAAAACCCAGTTGAAACTGCTTTGAAAGCATGAGGCGGATACAAGATACGTTCATTGCCCACAAAGAAATTGACTCTAAAATCGTTAAGACTTTTCCAAAAATGCTAACATACATTGGCTTTGCTATTGACATATTAGCATTAGTGATTTTACATGGCAATTTCAACACCTCCAAATGTGTTAATTATTATGTTCAACAATATTTATTAACATACACAAAAAGTAACAAAAATTGGTACCGTTGATTCCCAGGCAGCACAGTGGAACAGGGGTTAGTCCTGTTCCACCGTGAGGCACCGAGTGCATATGCCTCACAATACGAAGGTCTTGAGTAGTCCTGAGTTCAATCCCGGGCTCGGGATCTTTCTGTGTGGAGTTTGCATGTTCTCCCAGTGACTGCGTGGGTTCTACTCCGGCTTCCTCCCACCTCCAAAGACATGCACCTGGGGATAGGCCCCTCCCACCTCCAAAGACATGCATCTGGGGATAGGTTGATTGGCAACACTAAATGGTCCCTAGTGTGTGAATGTGAGTGTGAATGTTGTCTATCTATCTGTGTTGGCCCTGCGATGAGGTGGCGACTTGTCCAGGGTGTACCCCGCCTTCCGCCTGAATGCAGCTGAGATAGGCTCCAGCACCCCCCCTCGACCTCAAAAGGGACAAGCAGTAGAAAATGGATGGATGGATGGATTCTCAGGTACCAAGAATTGGTAGCGTATTGCTTGAAATGGTTTTCATGCATCTTTGTACGTGCTAACGCAATGTAGCATTGGTTAATATGCTAACAAGTGTCTGTGTTAATACTATTAACTTACGATGGCATTCTTTTTGTTTTGTTTCACGTTCACAAATTCCTCAGTAAATTAGCCAAAACGTCAGCGTGGAGTTATTGAGTCTGTTTAGCTGATTGGAGAGCTAGCTTGCGCAGCTAGTGGCTCCATAACCATGACTTCTGTTTTGTTTGATCAGCCGTTTTACTGCCGTCTTACAGACACTGTTTGGAACAATTATGTAAATAAACAGACAATAGTGCAGAAATAGTAGCCTATATGTAATATATAAAATAAGACATATTTTGATTCTGAAGAAATAGAGATGATTGAAGGACCGGAAATGGCGCATTTGCTCACTTGTGAGTTGAAAAATAAAGCTAACGTAGATCCTGAGATGGGTAGGTTGTGAGTTCTAACCCCGGCTGAGTCATACCAAAGACTATAAAAATGGGAGCCATTACCTCCCTGCTTGGCACTCAGCATCAAGGCTTGGAATTGGGGGTTAAATCAGCAAAAATGATTCCCGAGCGCGGCCGCCGCTGCTGCTCACTGCTCCCCTCACCTCCCAGGGGGTGATCAAGGGTGATGGGTAATAATAATTTTGCCACACCTAGTGTGTGTGTGTGTGTGACAATCATTGGTACTTTATATTACACTGAATACATCCATTATTACTAGGACTGCAACAACTAATCGATTATAAAAATAGTTGTCGATTAATGTAGTCATTGATTTGTTGGATCTATGCTATGCACATGTGCTCAGGCTACGTTTATTTTTATTTATTTATATATATATGTATTTTTAACCTTTATTTATAAACTGCAACATTTACAAACAGCTGAGAAACAATAATCATAATAATAGTGGTGTAACGGTACGTGTATTTGTATCGAACCGTTTCGGTACGAGGGTTTCCTTTCGGTGCGGAGGTGTGCCGAACCAGTTTCCACACGGACATATTAAGTAGCATACTGCACGTTGTGTAAACAATACTCAAAATGCCGGACATTTGAGGCATTTAAGAAACTCCGCCCGGACAGCCGTCCATAACCCCGAAGAGGAATTAAGCAGTGGTGGTGAGGGGCGTTGGATGGGGATGGGGAGTGTGTTTGTATATATGCCCATTGTCTTTGGGTGACGTGTACTGTTCATGAGCTCAGAGTCGTTCTGCATAAAATGCAAGCAAAGTTCGATTCCCAGGTGTCGTTGAGGAGGGGAGGAGGGAGGGAGGTCAAAAAGCGTCCATCTTTGAAATTCCTCAGGGGGTGATTACAGAACAGCCTGTTCTTGTCTCAAGGCCATTCGGGGGAGTCAAATCGTAGATAAGGATTTTTGTTTTTTCTTAAACGGGCATTAACAATGACTTGTCTGTTCTATTCGTCCATGCTGGCTCTCATATCCAAACCTTCCTTTATAGCAAGCTTTTCCATGATGTGATCCATCTTGCGATTCAGTTCAGAAATCACCACAGACTGTGTTCCTACAGCCCGGCCCAATCCGTCCATTTTGACGAACAGCCTTTGGGCTCCTTGGGTGGCTGCCATCGTCTTAGGAATTTTACGATACACCAGAGCAATGCCCAGCCCAATCAGCAGGTGCCCCGCGATCATGGTTCCAAATAGGTAGATGTCTTCCACGTCCTCGACGGAAAGGACTGAGAGGCACATGATTCTCCATTTGTCCCCGGAATCTCTCACGTACCCCGCAGCAATGGTTCCATCAGGGCAGCCAGGCTCCCCAGAACCTCTTTTCCTCGTCGAAAAGATTGTGTCAACAGAGTCGAGAGTCCAGCTAATCAATTCCATGTCTGATGATTAAAAAAAGAGGACGTGTCCTCTTTTGCACGGCTGTCCAGGCGGAGTTTCTTAAATGCCTCAAATGTCCGGCATTTTGAGTTAGTGAAGTGAATTACATTTATATAGCACTTTTTCTCAAGTGACTCAAAGCGCTTTACATAGTGAAAGCCAATATCTAAGTCACATTTAAAGCAGTGTGGGTGGCACTGGGAGCAGGTGGGTCAAGTGTCTTGCCCAAGGACACAACGGCAGTGACTAGGATGGCGGAAGCGGGGATCGGCCGCTCTACCAACCGAGCTATACCGCCCCACGAGTTAGGGTTGCGTGTATTTTCAATGTACGTAAGGGTTAAGAAAGGGCTAAAAACAAAACAAACAGCATTGGTGAGGGAGGGGCAGAGACAGAGAGAGAGAGAGAGAGAGAGAGAGTTATGATCGTCAGGCTCTGCTTTTTATCCATAGATTTATCACATTACATTTTTTATTATCTATAGCAGGGGTGTCAAAAGTGTGCATTTTTGTAACATTTTCCTTGTTTTATTTGGCAAGTTGAAAGAACATGGCGCCAGTATGCGGGTTTTTCCAATAAAATACTGGAAAGGATAGACATGTAGTTTGTCTCTTTTATCCGATTATTAATCGATTAATCGAAGTGATAATGGACAGATTAATCGTTAGTTGCAGCCCTAATTATTACTTTCATTTACTTCCACGTTAAAAAAACACTCATTTTTAAGGTGTGGCAACTTTGATCTAGCTATATTTAATTTGTTTTATTACATATATATATATATATATATATATATATATATATATATATATATATATATATATATATATATATATATATATATATATAAAAGAAATACTTGAATTTCAGTGTTCATTTATTTACACACACATAACACTCATCTACTCATTGTTGAGTTAAGGGTTGAATTGTCCATCCTTGTTCTATTCTCTGTCACTATTTCAGAACACACACATTATACAAATATACATTATAAAATCAATAAGAAAACGGGAGCTCTAATTTGGGAGTCTGAATTAGGATCAGAAGTTCCTATATAAACATTGCGTACTCACGTCGCCTTTTTGTATTGATTACTGCAGCTGTGCACTGGATTCATTCACAAATACAAACTACAACTCACAAACACTTTAGAGTTAGGCTCCACCATCAGAATGTGTACTTAAACTTATAAAGATCACATGGATATTATTCAGTGAGTTGATTCACCAAAACTAACCTGTTATACAGGAGGAAAAAGCACACAGGACGTTTCAATTGTTCACAGACTGGTCGCGCTCATCAGAATGACAAGACACTTCCGGTCTGCAGGTGATAGCATTCAATTGGGAAGAAACACCCTACTGCCCCCTACTGACCAATGTGAATACTGATAAATGTGTAATGACAGATCCAAAAACGAATTCAAACCACAAAATAAAATAAATAAATCAACACAAAAATGTGACACATTATGGGTGGGTCACATATGCATGTACAGTAGATGGCAGTATTGTCCTGTTTAAAAGTGTCACAACATTGCTGTTTACGGCAGACCAACTGCTTTACGGTAGACGGAAACATGACTGCTGTTGTTGTGTGTTGTTACCGCGCTGGGAGGACGTTAATGAAACTGCCTAACAATAAACCCACATAAGAAACCAAGAACTCGCCCTCCATCATTAGCTGTTTATATTGTGGGAAAGCGGACGTGTGAACAGGCTGTCAACACGTCACTCAGGTCCGCATGGAGCTGGAGGGGGCGTGGCCTCCAGCTCCGCCTGAATTTCGGGAGATTTTCGGGAGAAAATTTGTCCCGGGAGGTTTTCGGGAGAGGCGCTGAATTTCGGGAGTCCATCCATCCATTTTCTACTGCTTATTCCCTTCGGGGTTGCGGGGGGGCGCTGGAGCCTATCTCAGCTACAATCGGGCAGAAGGCGGGGTACACCCTGGACAAGTCGCCACCTCATCGCAGGGCCAACACAGATAGACAGACAACATTCACACACTAGGGCCAATTTAGTGTTGCCAATCAACCTATCCCCAGGTGCATGTCTTTGGAGGTGGGAGGGGCCTATCCCCAGGTGCATGTCTTTGGAGGTGGGAGGAAGCCGGAGTACCCGGAGGGAACCCACGCAGTCACGGGGAGAACATGCAAACTCCACAAAGAAAGATCCCGAGCCTGGGATTGAACCCCAGACTACTCAGCACCTTCGTATTGTGAGGCAGACGCACTAACCCCTCTTCCACCGTGCTGCCGTTTTTCGGGAGTCTCCCGGAAAATCCGGGAGAGTTGGCAAGTATGCAAGAAGCAAGCCGGCAGATGGCGAGTGGATTAAAGGTCTTGTATCAGTCGGCATCAACTGGGACATACGTGGAGGACTCCAGGATGAACACGCTGGGTGTCGGCCGGCAAAGTGGCTTTTGTGGCGATACCCCGCAGAGTTGCCTTTTTTGTCCACAGCTCTCGTCTTTCCACTCTTTGACGGCCCCAAAGTAGCTGAATTGCGGGCCAACAATGGCCTCTTTGTCAGGCCCACTTGCTGTCACTGTGGATTTGATTGTCTCAGTGGGCCACAGAGGCTCGGCCCATTCACGCCCAGTCATCCCCGCGGACGCACATTCTTCTTGGCGAGGCTCCCAGATGGCAGCGCAGGTTCTCCGCCATCAGGAGAGATTAGGCCGAGTGGTGTCACGATGAAGCGGGGAAAATGGTCTTAGAGCGTTAAGAGATTTGGGCACTGAGAGCTTTGGCATAGTCTTGTAAGGACATGACTTCATAAGTACTCTCAGGAGGACAACCATCATACCGGCTCAGAAATGGAATGGCTTGGGAGCCAGTTCTAGACTTCTGTTTCCATTGTTTGTATTCCGTCATGGGACTTCTTCCCAAAAGTGGAAACCAACCAAGCCAGGATGGCTGTTGTACAGCAAGCAACTTGCAAACTGCTAACAAAACAGGCTGAAATATTCTTGCCAGCAAACAAATCCAACAATGCAATGGAATAGATCCTTATTTTTGATCAAACAAAGACTTGTCCAGTGATATCATGGATTGTCTGTCAGTGGACTTCCCAGACATATGGAACTATTGTGCCCAGACATCATTGTAGACCACTGAACAGATGAAAACTTAGAAAAGCATGGAGGTCTACAACTTCTTTGTCAGGAAAACTGCTATCAAGACTCTCACAGATAAATATGCATCGTGTTTGCTCGGGTAAGGTTGTATTTCAGGATTGAACTTGCCGTCTAAATAAGGCAAGTTTGTTGCAAGTAGCCCGGTTTTACCATCTTTATCAAAATGTAACTAACGTCAACATTGTGTATGTGCTGAAAGATTCATTTATGATTGTTTATCAAAATATAACTATAGATGTCAACATTGTGTACGTGCTGAAAGATTCATTTATGATTGTTTATCAAAATATAACTAGATGTCAACATTGTGTATGTGCTGAAAGATTCATTTATGATTGTTTATCAAAATATAACTATAGATGTCAACATTGTGTATGTGCTGAAAGATTCATTTGTGATTGTTTATCAAAATATAACTATAGATGTCAACATTGTGTACGTGCTGAAAGATTCATTTATGATTGTTTATCAAAATATAACTATAGATGTCAACATTGTGTATGTGCTGAAAGATTAATTTTGACTTTTACTAATCCATGCCCACATTGCGATGCATTTAAAAATCCATTATTTCCCGCACATCTAGTAAACATAGATAACTGCGCTAAAACTCACGAATTTACCGTTTTAATTTAAAATTGTGTAAAACAGAGAGACTAACTGTGATGTTTTGGTGAATTTACATAACTGAAACAATACAAAAAGAATGCCATTGTAAGTTAATAACACTTGTAAAGGTGTTAGCATATTAGCTAATGCTAACGACGCTAGCATCGTTACGTTACAATAGCATGTACAAAATGCATGAAAACACTCCTACACATGGGACGTAAGAGTTGTTTTAGTTATATTGTAAAACTTACAAACGAATGAATGAAGAATCCACACGCTACGGACAGATAGAAGACGGGACAGCACTTCTACTTCCGGTTGAAAGCTCAGTTTAAACGGAAGAGCACTGGAGCCAAACTCCATAGAACAAATAATAACACACCTATTCAGTGTCTTTGTTTGTTTGTTTTTTTGTACTTTTTGCATTATGGTTGTCGGTGTAGAAATATCCATAAATTAGCCGTATCGTTGTTTTTGAAGCCGCAGGGTCCAAAGCGTAGGAAAAAAGTAGCGGCTTATAGTGGATATTTGGATGTGAATGATGCTCCTTCACAGATGCTTATTTAAGGTCAGGTGTTGCTATGGTAACGAGTCATCATCTCCCACCCTCTCCTAGATGTGTGCTCTTGCCTCTCCTGAGCGCCAAGCCGCCGCCGCAGGCTCTCTTCCTGCTGGTGGACTCGCTGGACCAAGGTGGGCAGCTGGGCGAGGCGGAGCAGAGGTCGCCGCCGGGATCCCCCCGGACCATCGCCGAGCTCCTCGCCACTCATCAGCAGTTCCTGCCTCCGTGGCTCCTGCTGGTCTGCTCTGCGCGCAGACAAAACAAAGCCATCACCAAACTTTTCACCGGTAGGTTCTCCTCCCACCACTTCTTCATGATAACCAACACATTTCATGATGCAAGCTCAAATAGGGGTGTTGCTCTCCATCTGATACAGCACAACACCAATATGGGCTTGCATGAAAACAGTCCCATACAAGCAGTCCTGCAAAGTGATTACTCGCGTGTGATATCATGTGCGATACAAGCAGTCCTGTAACATTTTTGCTTGAGTGTGATATCACGTGTGATACAAACAGACCTGCAGGGTGTTTACTCGTGTGTGATATTACATGCGATACAAGCAGTCTTGCAGCATGTTTATTTGTGTGTGATATCATGCGAGGAACAAGCAGCTAGTGGGTCCACGACCATGACTTCTGTTTTGTTTAATCATCCGTTTTACTGCCGTGTTCCAAACAATGAAGTTAGAGTGCGGCACAGTAGGACAGCAAAGGGCGAGATGTTAGTCAACCTGTGAGAGTTGCTTACAGGAGTGTGGATCAGATCTGTGGGGTCTGGTTGTTTACAGGAGTGTGGATCAGATCTGTGGGGTCTGGTTGTTTACAGGAGTGTGGATCAGATCTGTGGGGTCTGCTTGTTTACAGGAGTGTGGATCAGATCTGTGGGGTCTGCTTGTTTACAGGAGTGTGGATCAGATCTGTGGGGTCTGCTTGTTTACAGGAGTGTGGATCAGATCTGTGGGGTCTGCTTGTTTACAGGAGTGTGGATCAGATCTGTGGGGTCTGCTTGTTTACAGCAGTGTGGATCAGATCTGTGGGGTCTGCTTGTTTACAGGAGTGTGGATCAGATCTGTGGGGTCTGCTTGTTTACAGGAGTGTGGATCAGATCTGTGGGGTCTCCTTGTTTACAGGAGTGTGGATCAGATCTGTGTTGACATGGGGTCTGGTTGCGGGACGCAGAGAGGCTCACTTTGGCCACTCTTTGTAAAAGCCAGTGCCACGCAAGCTGCTCCTATAATATTTCCCCAAGTCTGCCAACATGCAACCCCCAACCCTCATGCTGGTTTAGAGTGTGGACGGCCATGGCTGCCTTCTCCCACACTTCAAAGCCACTGACAGCGCAGATGCTTTTGATGTTGCAGATTACATTTGGCTTCTGCAATTTGCATATTGACTCACTCTGACCGTCTGCCACCAGTGAGTTATGTCATGGCTTTGTTAGCTAGTCACATAGCACAGTATCTCAAAAAGTTATGGCTGGATTTCGATGGAAATGGAATAAGGAACAAGTGATTAGAATTTGGGCCCGATCCGGTGTTCTGTCCAATTTTGATGCTTCCCTGAAAAAAGCTATCAGTTGCATTAAACGGTGACTAAAATGCAAATATAAGAGGTCATTGTTTGTGTCAAGGTGAACTTCCTTACACTCTACTTGTCCGCACACTTGCTCGTCACAAGATACAATGAAAGAAACAATTTAAAAACACTATTTACTCATACACACATTATATATGTATATACACATACATATACACTCCTACAGACGTCACACATGGGACGGTTTCAGTAAGTAAGAATTGTTTTATTTATATTGTAAAACTTAGAAATGTTGCTTGAAGTGAAGGATGAATAATCCATATGGGTAAAAATGCTGTGGACTACTAGAAGACGGAACGGCACTTCTACTTCCAGTTGAAAGCTCAAAAAAAAAAAGTGTGAACTTGTCTAAAAGATGGCGCACAAACAATAGCACACCTTTTCAAAGTATGGGCTTGTTTTTAAGAAAATAAAACTATTCGTATTATACATAAGATAAATTAGTTGCACTGTGTCATGAGCCGCAGAGTCCAGAGCGTAGGAAAAAGTAGCGGTTTATAGTCTGGAATTTACCGTAGATTAATGATCATTTTAAGAATCGTATTGAAAATGGTTCTATTATCATTTACATAGCAAATCATATGTTGTGTTGCGTTACGGCCAAAGGGTGTTTATTAGGCTTGTCAAAAAAAAAATAGATTTTTGAATGAATTGCGATTCATAATCGATTTAAAACAATCAAAAAACAATGTCCATGTCCAGCCACTTGATGAAATGTTTGGGTAGAATTCAATTAAACAAAACCAGTTTTCTTTTCAGTAATAAATAAATTCATCAGAGCTGTTTATTTTATGGAGGAATGAAGTTCATTAACACAATGTTATTAAAAAAGTATTGATTTGGAATGGAGAATCGATTCTTACCCCCAAGAATTGAATTGAATGGAATCATGTGATGCCCAAAGATTCTCCTGTTTATATATATATATATATATATATATCGCCTATCCCAGGGGTCGGCAACCTTTACCAGTCAAAGAGCCATTTTGACCAGTTTCACAAATGAAAGAAAACAATGGGAGCCACAAAAATCTTTTGAAATTTAAAATGAAATAACACTGCATACATAGTTTTTTTTTTGCTTTGTGCTATGTATAAACCAAGGTCTCAGACACGCGGCCCACACCTTATAATGAAAATGGAATATTAGTGCGGGCTGCGGGGTTTATATGAATGGCGCTTGACAGCGTCATACTTGCTAACCATCCCGATTCATCCGGCAAACTACAAACTTCAGGGCAATTATTCTCTCGAACGTGCCGGTGATGGTACAGCATTTAGCGACCACTACAGGGGTGTATAATGTAGCCCGGAAGAGTCAGGACTGCATGGGATTCTGGGTATTTGTTCTGTTATGTTTATGTTGTGTTAAGGTGCAGATGTTCTCCCGAAATGTGTTTGTCATTCTTGTTTGGTGTGGGTTCACAGTGTGGCGCATTATTAGTAAGAGTCTTAAAGTTGTTTTATATGGCCACCGTCAGTGTAACCTGTGTGGCTGTTGACCAAGTATGCCTTGCTGTCACTTACGTGTGCAAGCAGAAGATGCATATTTCCAAAGGCTGGGCTGGCACGCTCTTATTATTATTGTAAGGGTGAAAATCTGAGAATATTAATCTTGGTAGTTTACAGCGAGAGGCACTGAAATCCGGAAGTCTCCCGAGAAAATCGGGGGGGTCAATCGGGGGGGGGTCGGCAAGTATGCAGCTGAGCCGCGTCAGAGTGATCAAAGAGCCGCATGCGGCTCCGGAGCCGCGGGTTGCCGACCCCTTGCCTATCCCTAATTTTGCTATAAATATCTTCAAAATTTACAAGCGTCTTTCAGGAAATGTCCAAAATAGGATAAAGAACAATCGATTACATTTTGGGACTAGTATGTATCATTTCTACTAGGTTACCTGTGTGTGTGTGTGTGTGTGTGTGTGTGTGTGTGTGTGTGTGTGTGTGTGTGTGTGTGTGTGTGTGCGTGTGCGTGTGCGTGCTCGTGGCCCTACCTCCACCCGCAGGGACAAAGACAGTGGATGACTGACAAGACTGACTTTATTGCGCTAGAAATAGCTGAAGAAGTTAGGGACGGATATTGCTTCAACTTTCAGGAAATGTGTGAAATAATAGCAGTTGTGGATTGAGGACTAGAGTGGGTTAGGGTTAGGTAGGGCCTGGCGCAGGTCTGATGTGGAGGGACGGCTGTTATATCGTCCTCCCTTTTTTTCTGTCCTGTCCGTCTTCTCGCTCTGCTTCAAACAGTCTCCTTCTTTTAGCCAGTCACATGATATGAATTTCTCCTCATGTCATCTGATTGACTTTGTGACTCACAATAGCTGCGCCTTTCCTCCTTTTGCTCCACGCTTTTTTCTTTTGTCTGGATTCAGTCTTCTGCTTCCAGTTCACTGCAAGGGTGGCTTTTTTTCTTCTTGCTCACGGCCGCATATAAAAGACGTACACAAACAGAATAGAGCGTGGCCTTCATTCACGTGTGTAAAATAGGACACATGTGACTCCTCATGGGGACAATATCAATATACATGGCGATAGACATCTCATTGATATCAACAAAAAAAATCCATCTTCTTCCCCGTATCCGAGGTCGGGTCGCGTTGAAAGAAAGTGCAAGTTGCAAAGTAGGACTGTCACGGTATGAACATTTCACTTATTGTCACCAAAATGATTATTATTATCGCCTTTATTGTTTTCAAAAAGTACTTATACTGACATCTTTTAAGCAAGTTTTATTTAAAAACACATTGAAACATTATTGTGTTTCAGTAGAAATTGAATGTGCACGTGAAAGCCACACGAGCATAATAAACAAAATAATAACGTCAATAAATCAAAATAAATTGTAGCACATTTTGCTGGACGATAGTATTTTTCTGAGACCAAATGAACCACTGATGTGATGACAATACATAATAATGATGCAAGTATACCCAATTAACTTGCATTTCTCCTATATTTTAACCTTGTCATTGAAATGTCAACTTTTACAAACCCCGTTTCCATATGAGTTGGGAAATTGTGTTAGATGTAAATATAAACGGAATACAATGATTTGCAAATCATTTTCAAGCCATATTCAGTTGAATATGCTACAAAGACAACATATTTCATGGGTTTTTTTTGCAAATAATCATTAACTTTAGAATTAGATGGCAGCAACACGTGACAAAGAAGTTGGGAAAGGTGGCAATAAATACTGATAAAGTTGAGGAATGCTCATCAAACACTTATTTGGAACATCCCACAGGTGTGCAGGTTAATTGGGAACAGGTGGGTGCCATGATTGGGTATGAAAGTAGATTCCATGAAATGCTCAGTCATTCACAAACAAGGATGGGGCGAGGGTCACCACTTTGTCAACAAATGCCTGAGCAAATTGTTGAACAGTTTAAGAAAAACCTTTCTCAAGCAGCTATTGCAAGGAATTGAGGGATTTCACCATCTACGCTCCGTAATATCATCAAAGGGTTCAGAGAATGTGGAGAAATCACTGCACGTAAGCAGCTAAGCCCGTGACCTTCCATCCCTCAGGCTGTACTGCATCAACAAGCCACATCAGTGTGTAAAGGATATCACCACATGGAACACTTCAGAAACCCACTGTCAGTAACTACAGTTGGTCGCTACATCTGTAAGTGCAAGTTAAAACTCTCCTATGCAGAGGCGAAAACCGTTTATCAACAACACCCAGAAACGCCGTCGGCTTCGCTGGGCCTGACCTCATCTAAGATGGACTGATACAAAGTGGAAAAGTGTTCTGTGGTCTGACGAGTCCACATTTCAAATTGTTTTTGGAAACTGTGGACGTCGTGTCCTCCGGACCAAAGAGGAAAAGAACCATCCGGATTGTTCTAGGGTGAAAGTGTAAAAGGCAGCATGTGTGATGGTATGGGGGTGTATTAGTGCCCAAGACATGGGTAACTTACACATCTGTGAAGGCACCATTAATGCTGAAAGGTACATACAGCTTTCGGAGCCATCCAAGCAACATTACCATGGACGCCCCTGCTTATTTCAGCAAGACACTAGACTGGCCTGCCTGTAGTCCAGACAATGTGTGGAGGCTAAAATATGAGAAGGGAGACTGTTGAACAACTTAAGCTGTACATCAAGCAAGAATGGGAAAGACTTCCACCTGAGAAGCTTCAAAAATGTGTCTCCTCAGTTCCCAAACCTTTACTGAGTGTTGTTAAAAGGAAAGGCCATGTAACACAGTGGTGAACATGCCCTTTCCCAACTACTTTGGCACGTGTTGCAGCCATGAAATTCTAAGTTAATGATTATTTGCAAAAATAAAAAATAAAGTTTATGAGTTTGAACATGAAATATGTTGTCTTTGTAGCATATTCAACTGAATATGGCTTGAAAAGGATTTGCAAATCATTGTATTCCGTTTATATTTACATCTAACACAATTTCCCAACTCATATGGAAACAGGGTTTGTAAATAGCAACTTGAATAAAACAAACAAGCAACACGGTCGGTTGCCGTATCAGTGGGAGTGACACGCTAAAAGCCAATCAGGTGACAGGATCAACGGCGCTGCCCGTCACGGTAGTCGAGACACAATGACACGAGTTGACCACTTATTTACAACTTTTGATGTAATGGCGGACAAGGCAATCAATCCATGAAAATGTCCACTCTGTGTCTGGGGTACAAACAGTGTTTGACTTACATCCTTCAAGACAGACTCCTAAAGCAGATTTTAGAAAAAGGCTCTGCTTACCTTGTTTTATGTTTGGCCACTCGTGAGTCTGTCCAGAAGAGTGTAAGAGGTGTCCAATTCTCAGCGTGTCGCACCGGACGAGCCCCCAAATTGTTGCGTTTGATGACCAGTTGTTCCTCCCAGGGAATTCAAGTCACAAGTCGCTCCCAAGCTCTTTACGACACTTAAAGCTGAGTTGAAAAACCACCACAGACAGAATAGGTATTTTGTAATATATTTGCAAAGCTTTGCATATATACATTGACAGAGACAGCATAGACCCGCTAAGATGGTCTGTCCTCCCGACCAAAACCCTCTCTCCTCTTAAATCTCTCTAGTCAAAACACATGCACATTATCTCTCTAGTCAAAACACATTCCAAAGCTTCAAGGTTAACACACACAGTTTACTTGCAGACAAACAGAAAGAGAACAAATGGAAAAACACCAGCTGTTTTCAAATATGACTATGAAATAAAAGAAGTAACACTTCAATTCAGATATATGTAAATATCTGCCTCCGACAAGTCCTTCACTTGTTTATTTATTTGTGTGTATAAAATATAAAAATCGCAAATCGAATCGCAATTGCAATTTGGAGAAGAAAAGTAGCAATTGTTTTTTGCCCTGCTGGAAATGATGCAAGGTGCATGTAACACAACTTTGTGGCTATTATAAATAAACACACAACAAATTCCAAATGACATCCATTTATAGTATAAATATGTACTAGAGATGCGCGGTTTGCGGACACAACCGCGGAGTCCGCGGATTATCCGCGGGTCGGGCGGTTGAAATAAAAAAAAATTAGATTTTATCCGCGGGTCGGGTCGGGCGGTTGAAAAAAAACAAAAATTAGATTTTAAATAGATTCAGGCGGGTGGCAGTTAAACCAATTGGTAAATATATATACATAGTTAAATGTTGTTACCCACATACGAAAAACGAGCAGGCACCTGCAGCATATGCCACAACAGAAGAAGAAAAAAAAAAGAGATGGACCGAGGCCCCTTCCCCCGAGAGGGCCCCACCGGGAGCCGTAGCTGAGGTGATCCGCGAGAAGGGCCCGACGCACGTCCAGGGTCACCACCGCGCCCACCGCACCGACACCCCGCCTCGTCCGCCTTCGCCGCGGCCAGCGTCACGCGCAGCAGGTAAGCAGCTTACCTGCCCGCCACCCCCGTGGCCGGGGGCTCGTAACAGGGGTCACTCCGCGCGCTCCGCCCGCGCAGCTTACCTGCCCGCCACCCCCGTTGCCGGGGGCGCGTAACAGGGGTCACTCCGCGCGCAGTGCGCTCACGAAAGGGGTGGGGCTCACCCTGGTGAGCCGAGTGGGCCACTTTTGGTAAGCAGAACTGGCGCTGCGGGATGAACCGAACGCCGGGTTAAGGCGCCCGATGCCGACGCTCATCAGACCCCAGAAAAGGTGTTGGTTGATATAGACAGCAGGACGGTGGCCATGGAAGTCGGAACCCGCTAAGGAGTGTGTAACAACCCACCTGCCGAATCAACTAGCCCTGAAAATGGATGGCGCTGGAGCGTCGGGCCCATACCCGGCCGTCGCCGGCAGCAAGAGCCGCGAGGGCTAGGCCGCGACGAGTAGGATGGCCTCCGCGGTGCGCGCTGAAGCCTCGGGCGCGAGCCCGGGTGGAGCCGCCGCGGGTGAGAGGGACATCGCACCTCCACGCGCTTGGAGGTGCGCTCAGCGCGGCTCCCAGATGATTGCGCACTGGTGTGCGTCTGGGCCGTGACAGCGTGGCACGCATTGAATGTCTCTGCTGCATTGGATCAGTCTCCTTTCTTTAACAGGCAAAAGCTTTATAACCTCACTAATGCCTTGCATCGTCTATATTAGATATATAACAACGGGCGGATGCGGTTTTGATTAAATGTTAGTTCGGGTGGATGCGGATGGTTGACGACTTTTGTGATGCGGTTGCGGATGAAATAATTGTCTATCCGCGCATCTCTAATATGTACCCTGCCTTCCGCCCGAATGCAGCTGTGATAGGCTACCCCCCGTGACCCAAAAAAGGGACAAGCGGTAGAAAATGGATGGATGGATATATATATATGGTTAAATTGTCTGAGTGTTGACATTTCCTTTCTGCCTTGATAGCTGAGGGATTATAATCAGAGGAAGGTTACATAAAAAATCTAAATCTTTACATTTAATCCATTTATTCTCCTGCTCCTTATTGACGGTAGGTCATAAAAGAAATAATTCTGGATATGGACTGATACATAACATGAGACAGTTACTACTATTAATGTTGCCTGCTTATTCAGGAGGTGGCGATGACTTTTAACCATGAGGTTCAGAGTTAAGAATGACTCTGAGAATGTGTCTGAGATGACTCCCCCTCCAAGCACATCCCTGCATTCTTCCTCCCTGGCTCAACTCTTAGTCCTCGTGTGCGTCTCACGGCGGAATGTGCTCGGGGAATGTTTCAACACCTCTGAGACCCCGACAGGAAGCCAACGAGGCTTTCTCACTGGGGCGGTGGAACGCTGGCTTGGCGGACAAAGGCGGTTCTGTTTGTGACACTTTGGATGTCTCTCTGCCGCTCTTAATTTACCACGGCTTGTTTGTGATCAAGCCTGGTTGCGCGGAAAGTGCTTCCATGCGGTTCAAACAGTTCCGTCAAGAAGAGCCCCCCCCCCTACTGAGTGCGGTGCTACTGTACAGCCATCATAGGGGTAGTGGAGTGGAAACACTTAGGCGGCAATTTTGGTTGGGATCTGGGTAGAGTGCACGGCAATTTAGTCGGGCCTCGGGCCAGAAGGCAGGGAGCAGAAGAGAGGGCGGGTTTACAAATAGAGTAAAGCGCCTCCCGACCTAAGACGGCTTTTGAAATATAAATCCTCCAGATCGAAGAAGTGCACTCCAATGACTCACACTCCTCCCAAATGTTGACTTTGAACATCTTTAGTTGACCCTGTCAGTTCTTGGCGCTCTGTAATAAAGACACAAAGTGTCAGCGGGTATCATTTTTTGTTTGTTTTTGAAAGTTTTATCTCACTCACAGAAGGTTTTTGAAGAAGGACCCGAATGCACTGAGATAGGCTCCAGCATCCCTCGCAAAATGGATGGGTGGACTTTAAAAGAGAAGGCTTCATGTTTTTAAACCTGGGAGAAATGCCATTCATCCATCCATCCATCTTCTTCCGCTTATCCGAGGTCGGGTCGCGGGGGCAGCAGCCTAAGTAGGGAAGCCCAGACTTCCCTCTCCCCAGCCACTTTGTCCAGCTCTTCCTGTGGGACCCCGAGGCGTTCCCAGGCCAGCCGGGAGACATAGTCTTCCCAACGTGTCCTGGGTCTTCCCCGCGGCCTCCTACCGGTCGGATGTGCCCTAAACACCTCCCTAGGGAGGCGTTCGGGTGGCATCCTGACCAGATGCCCGAACCACCTCATCTGGCTCCTCTCCATGTGGAGGAGCAGCGGCTTTACTTTGAGCTCCTCCCGGATGGCAGAGCTTCTCACCCTATCTCTAAGGGAGAGACCCACCACCCGGCGGAGGAAACTCATTTCGGCCGCTTGTACCCGTGATCTTGTCCTTTCGGTCATAACCCAAAGCTCGTGACCATAGGTGAGGATGGGAACGTAGATCGACCGGTAAATCGAGAGCTTTGCCTTCCGGCTCAGCTCCTTCTTCACCACAACGGATCGATACAGTGTCCGCATTACTGAAGACATCGCACCGATCCGCCTGTCGATCTCACGATCCACTCTTCCCTCACTCGTGAACAAGACTCCTCCACTTGGGGCAAGATCTCCTCCCCAACCCGGAGATGGCACTCCACCCTTTTCCGGGCGAGAACCATGGACTCGGACTTGGAGGTGCTGATTCTCATCCCAGTCGCTTCACACTCAGCTGCGAACCGATCCAGTGAGAGCTGAAGATCCTGGCCAGATGAAGCCATCAGGACCACATCATCTGCAAAAATCAGAGACCTAATCCTGCAGCCACCAAACCAGATCCCCTCAACGTCTTGACTGCGCCTAGAAATTCTGTCCATAAAAGTTCAGAACAGAATGGGTGACAAAGGGCAGCCTTGGCGGAGTCCAACCCTCACTGGAAACGTGTCCGACTTACTACCGGCAATGCGGACCAAGCTCTGGCACTGATCATACAGGGAGCGGACTGCCACAATCAGACAGTCCGATACCCCATACTCTCTGAGCACTCCCCATAGGACTTCCCGAGGGACACGGTCGAATGCCTTCTCCAAGTCCACAAAACACATGTAGACTGGTTGGGCAAACTCCCATGCACCCTCAAGGACCCTGCCGAGAGTATAGAGCTGGTCCACAGTTCCACGACCAGGACGAAAACCACACTGTTCCTCCGGCGTAGCCTCCTCTCCAGTACACCTGAATAGACCTTACCGGGAAGGCTGAGGAGTGTGATCCCACGATAGTTAGAACACACCCTCCGGTTCCCCTTCTTAAAGAGAGGAACCACCACCCCGGTCTGCCAATCCAGTGGTACCGCCCCTGATGTCCGCGCGATGCTGCAGAGTCTTGTCAACCAAGACAGCCCCACATCATCCAGAGCCTTAAGGAACTCCGAGCGGATCTCATCCACCCCCGGGGCCTTGCCACCGAGGAGCTTTTTAACTACCTCAGCAACCTCAGCCCCAGAAATAGGAGAGCCCACCACAGACTCCCCAGGCACTGCTTCCTCATAGGAAGACGTTTTATCCCACTCACAGAAGGTTTTTGAAGAAGGACCCGAATGCACTGAGATAGGCTCCAGCATCCCTCGCAAAATGGATGGGTGGACTTTAAAAGAGAAGGAGATGAAGCCTTTGAAGGCTTCATGTTTTTAGACCTGGGAGAAATGATAAGAGAAAAAAGCTTTTTGTAAAGCTTCTCTTGAAGTGTCTTTGGACCAGTTTGACAAACCTTAGACAAGACAGCATCCTTCACTTGCTTGGAATCAAACCTACAAAACGACAAAGTCCAAGTAAGTTCATCAAAGAGATCATAAATGATCCATCTTCTTCCCGTTATCCAAGGTGGAGTCGTGGGGCAGCAGTATGAGCAGAGAAGCCTAAACTTCCCTCTCCCCAGACACTTGGTCCAGCTCCTCCCAGGGGATCCCGAGGCGTTCCCAGGCCAGCAGGGAGACGTGTCCTGGGTCTTCCCCTAGGCCTCCTACCGGTTGGACCTGCCCTAAACACCACCCTAAGGAGGCGTCCGGGTGGACATGCTGACCAGATGCCCGAGGAAGTGTTTTAAATGTCGATAAAAAAACATGTAATGGCGGTGCTATTTTCAACATTCTGGATAGGTTCTTCAAGCTGTCTACAGATCTTCTCAATCAGGGCATTGTAGTTTCAGGGCATTCAAACGATCACAACTGGACTGTTTGGTTTGTCTTAGAAGACGTTTCGCCTCTCATCCAAGTAGGATTCAACAGTTCATGCTCATAGACTTAGATTGTTAAGATCTAGTCTCATCCAAGCCTACTCGGTTGAGAGGCAAAACGTCTTCTAAGACAAACCTACCAGTCCAGTAGCGATCTATTGAAAGCCCTGAAAATATCATCAAGCTACTCTCTGACTGTCTCTAAAGCGGGTCATTTTCAGAGGCGGTTTACCTCGACCCCTGCAGTTGAGTAAAACTTTGGCCCACTCGACAGTCACTTTTTGTAGTCTTTAAGAACTGTACCCGGCAGGACACAGAGAGATTCAATGTAGATTTGGTTCAATCCTTTTGTATATTGCCTGATGCGCCTCTTAGTTGGTCTCTGTTCTTCATGTCCGGCAGCGGGTTTTGCCGGTCCCTGAGTCATTACATTGTCGCCAAACACAAACGTCAAGCAGACACTTCTGACTTATTCATTAAAGGCTGTGTGACTTAGTGGAGGAGTTCAAGTACCTTGAAGTCTTGTTCACGAGTGAAGGAATAGTGGATCGGGAGAGGGACGAGCGGATCGATGGAGCTGAGATGGAAGGCAAAGCTCTCAGTTTACTGGTTGAACTACGTTCTTATCCTCACCTATGGTCATGAGATTTGGGTTGTGTCCAAAAGTACAAGATCACAGGTACAAGCAGATCTCCCTTAGAGATAGGGTGAGAAGCTCTGTCTCTGAGGAGGAGCTCAGAGTAAAGCCACTGCTCCTCCACATTGAGAAGAGCCAGATGAGGTGGTTCGGGCATCTGGTCAGAATGCCCCCCCTAAAATCCTTTGGGGGGGGGGGGGGTGTTTAGGGTACGCCCGACCGGTAGGAGGCCACAGGGAAGACCCAGGACACGTTGGATGGACTGTGTCTCCCAGCTGGCCTGGGAACGCCTCAAGGAGCTGGACAAGTGGCTAGGGAGAGGACAGTCTGGGGTCCTCTGCTTAGGCTTAGGCCCTGTGACGCGACCTCGAATAAGCGAAAGAAGATGGATGGATGATGTTGCATCTTAGCTGGAACAAACAACAGGAAAACATGGCAGACTCATACTAAGATACTACAAAAATTGTATCGTATTGGCGTACGGTGGCAGACTATGTGAGTATTGTGTCAAATTCTAAACGGCTCGTTTGGGACAAGGCAACATTTTTGACACAACGTCTCCACGGTTTGAAGTCCAATTTTCTGTACGTATGATGATCCCAATACACACAAACAGGTACAACAGGCCTCATATGACCCTTTAAGCCAACAGGGATCAACAAAGCTAAAGGAAATTAACTAATTAGGGGCGTCTATAGTCCAGTGGACTGTTTGATTTGGAGGAGTCTGATTCAAGTCTTCGGACACTGGACTTGGCATACACCGCCAGGGTGTAGCTTCCACCACTTCCCTCAGGCAGGAACCCTCTGGCAACTGTAAAGATCCTTCCCCTGGTCCATGTAGTACTACTTCCTTGTCTCGATAGTCTAGTCAAAAGCCGAGCGATCCAAAGACCTCACTAAACCATCCAATCGCTACAATATTTGTTTATCTGAGGCTTTAAGCCTTCCCGAGGTGGAAAAGCCGCAAACGACGTGTGTTTATTTATGGGGAACCCCATTAGCTGTGATCTTGCGAGCAAAAGCCCGAGTTGAAGAAAGCCCTCGTACTAATTCTTCAGTTGACTGAGAGGAAGTGAACTCTTGGTGTTTGAGAGGAAACCTGTGCATTGAGACAGAAACAAAGAACTCCATCTCTGCAACTTCCATGAGGTTAATTCCTCCAGTCATGACACACATCATTTCCTTTTCTTACGCCAATTTTAGCCTCCCACCAATTGGAACCAGCAGCATTCTCACATTGAAGCACCCCCACTGTAATGAATCACAGCTGTAATTAAGTCGGAGGAATGTTTTCAGAGTCTCAGCACCAAGAGTTACTCATTCACCCTTGGAGGAATTTGAGGACCAAAACTAATCATGTCACATTTATATCAGGGATGTCAAAAAATGATGAGTTAACTCATGTGATTAATCACAAAAA
>NC_084563.2:140000-150000 GCF_033978685.3 Nerophis lumbriciformis
AAAGTTTATGAGTTTGAACATCAAATATGTTGTCTTTGTAGCATATTCAACTGAATATGGCTTGAAAAGGATTCACAAATCATTGTATTCCGTTTATATTTACATCTAACACAATTTCCCAACTCATATGGAAACAGGGTTTGTACATCATTCAAGGCTTGGAAGGAAAACAAGCGTTCATGTGATGTCACTTCCTGTTTTGTTTATAGATCCTTCACTCTGTTCTAAGAGAGAACATCTTGTAGGTTCTATGTCCACAACTGAATATCTTAGCTGCTCGCTTGGCAAAGTAAATCACGGACTATAAGCCGCTACCTTTTTGCTACACTTTGCACCCTGCGGCTTATAAAACGGTGCGGCTAATTTATGGATTTTTCTTGGCTGACTGCCATAATGCAAATACCATCGTTTCTGAACTGGGATATAAGCCACACCCACTAAATTTCAGAAGAAAAAATGTTTTCCCTATATAAGCCGCAGATATATATGTCGCAAAATGAGTTATTTACACAGAAATATTGTGTAAATATTTATTTACATACATTAATTGTTTCCAAACGGTGTCTGTAACAAGGCAGTAAAACGGGTGACTAAACAAAACAGAAGTCATGGTCATGGACCCACTAGCTGCGCAAGCTAGCTCTCCAATCAGCTAAACAGACTCAATAACTCCACGCTGACATTTTGCTGAATTTACTGAGGAATTTGTGAAAGTGAAACAAAACAAAAATAATGTTATTATAAGTTAATAATACTAACACAGACACTCGTTAGCATATTAGCTAATTCTAACTATGCTAGCTTGATTACATTACGATAGCAGGCATGAAAACACTCCTACAGACATCACACATGGGACACTTTAGTAAGTAAGAGTAGTTTTAGTTATATTGTAAAACTTACAAACGAATGAATGAAGAATCCAGACGAGTAAAAACGTTATGGACGGCTGGAAGACGCACACAGCAAGTCAGTTGGAGGTTAAAAACAACAGTACCTGTAAATGGAAGGACACATGTAGTGAGTGAAGATGGCGCCATAACACATACAAAAAAACATTTTAGGTGTATTTGCTTGTTTTTAGTAAAGAAAACAATTTTTATCGTGAAGCACCCAAGCAAATACACTGAAAATGTGTTGGTTTTTTTTGCTATGGTGCCATCTTCTGGACACGTTTGCTCATTGCAGGTGCTGCAGTGTCCTTCCATTTAGTGCTTTCAACCGGAAGCAGACATGCCGTTCCATCTTCCAGCCGTCCATAGCGTTTCTACTCGTGTGGATTCTTCATTCATTTGTTTGTAAGTTTTACAATATAACTAAAACTATTCTTACTTACTAAAGCGTCCCATGTAGGAGTGTTTTCATGCATATTTGTACCTGCTATCGTAATGTAATCACGCTAGCATTAGCTAATATGCTAACAAGTTAGTATTATTAACTTACATTCTTTTTGTTTTGTTTCACTTTCACAAATTCCTCAGTCAATTCAGCAAAACGTCAGCGTGGAGTTATCGAGTCTGTTTAGCTGACTGGAGAGCGACCTTGCGCATGACTTCTGTTTTGTTTGATCATCCGTTTTACTGCCATGTTACGGAAACAATGAAGGTATGAAAATAAACATTTACAGAATATTTCTGTGTAAATAACGTATATGGATGCTGTGGGGCTGTCTTGGTTGACAAGACTCTGCAGCATCACGTGGACATCGGGGGCGGTACCTCTGGATTGGCAGACCGGGGTGGTGGTTCCTCTCTTTAAGAAGGGGAACCGGAGGGTGTGTTCGAACTATGGTGGGATCACACTCCTCAGCCTTCCCGGTAAGGTCTATTCAGGTGTACTGGAGAGGAGGCTACGCCGGATAGTCCAACCTCGGATTCAGGAGGAACAGTGTGGTTTTGGTCCTGGTCGTGGAACTGTGGACCAGCTCTATACTCTGGGCAGGGTCCTTGAGGGTGCATGGGAGTTTGCCCAACCAGTCTACATGTGCTTTGTGGACTTGGAGAAGGCATTCGACCGTGTCCCTCGGGAAGTCCTGTGGGGAGTGCTCAGAGAGTATGGGGTATCGGACTGTCTGATATTGGCAGTCCGCTCCCTGTATGATCAGTGTCAGAGCTTGGTCCGCATTGCCGGCAGTAAGTCGGACACGTTTCCAGTGAGGGTTGGACTCCGCCAAGGCTGCCCTTTGTCACCCATTCTGTTCTGAACTTTTATGGACAGAATTTCTAGGCGCAGTCAAGGCGTTGAGGGGATCTGGTTTGGTGGCTGCAGGATTAGGTCTCTGCTTTTTGCAGATGATGTGGCTTCATCTGGCCAGGATCTTCAGCTCTCACTGGATCGGTTCGCAGCCGAGTGTGAAGCGACTGGGATGAGAATCAGCACCTCCAAGTCAGAGTCCATGGTTCTCGCCCGGAAAAGGGTGGAGTGCCATCTCCGGGTTGGGGAGGAGATCTTGCCCCAAGTGGAGGAGTTCAAGTACCTCGGAGTCTTGTTCACGAGTGAGGGAAGAGTGGATGGTGAGATGGACAGGCGGATCGTTGCGGCGTCTTCAGTAATGCGGACGCTGTATCGATCCGTTTTGGTGAAGAAGGAGCTGAGCCGGAAGGCAAAGCTCTCGATTTACCGGTCAATCTACGTTCTCATCCTCACCTATGGTCATGAGCTTTGGGTCATGACCGAAAGGACAAGATCACGGGTACAAGCGGCCCAAATGAGTTTCCTCCGCCGGGTGGCGGGTCTCTCCCTTAGAGATAGGGTGAGAAGCTCTGCCATCCGGGGGGAGCTCAAAGTAAAGCCGCTGCTCCTCCACATGGAGAGGAGCCAGATGAGGTGGTTCGGGCATCTGGTCAGGATGCCACCCGAACGCCTCCCTAGGGAGGTGTTTAGGGCACGTCCGACCGGTAGGAGGCCGCGGGGAAGACCCAGGACACGTTGGGAAGACTATGTCTCCCGGCTGGCCTGGGAACGCCTCGGGGTCCCACAGGAAGAGCTGGACGAAGTGGCTGGGGAGAGGGAAGTCTGGGCTTCCCTGCTTAGGCTGCTGCCCCCGCGACCCGACCTCGGATAAGCGGAAGAAGATGGATGGATGGATGGATGGCACTTTCACAAATTCCTCAGTAAATTCAGCAAAACGTCAGCGTGGAGTTATTGAGTCTGTTTAGCTGATTGGAGAGCTAGCTTGCGCATGACTTCTGTTTTGTTTGATCAGCCGTTTTACTGCCATGTTACGGACAATGTTTGGAAACAATTAAGGTATGAAAATAAACATTTACAGAATATTTCTGTGTAAATAACATATATATCTGCAGCTAATATATGAAAACATGTTTTCTTGTGGGTGCGACTTATATACCGGTGCGCTCTATAGTCTGGAAAATACGGTATACGAGTTTAGATTGGGTTATGTGGTTTTTAATAGGATGGACATTATTGTGCTTCTCCAGTAAGTGAGCAATATCACCAGTCCTTCTTTAATCAAAGAGATTTTATCAATCACTTCCTGAAGGACGCCGCCTCCCCCTTCCAAGTTGATAGCGGCTTTACGTACGTGGGGATTCATGTAGGAGATGTCGCCCGCCAGGCTAGGCGTCAAGTCCGAAGGCCGTAATCCCGAGTGAATCCAGTCATTTAGCAGCTACATTAAATGACAGGTCTGACTCCAGTGGCACACGCCCTACCCCAAGTGCCATCCATCCATCCATTTTCTACCGCTTATTCCCATTGGGGTCGCGGGGGGCGCTGGAACCTATCTCAGCTACAATCGGGCGGAAGGAGGTGTACACCCTGGACAAGTCCTACCCCAAGTGGTGCTACCTATTTCTAGGCCCTGACACACTTCAACACCTACTTGTTGACTTTGTAATCAAAGGGTGACCAGAATTAGGCTTTCATTGAAAAAATTTTTTTTTTCTGGGTATTTTCCCCGCAGAGCATGGAAACGCTTCCAGATATTCCCGGCTTTGGATAGCGTGGATGGAACTGAAGCCACGTGCACGTTTGTTGCGCTGGAGATTGGAAACATGTGGTGGAGCTCTTCAAGTGTTTTCATACATAAAAACAAGGCCAAATGGAAGGACGTTAGACAGGGGCGTCACTAGCTTTTAAGGACAAGGGGGGGCTTTGCCCCCAGGAGATGCACAGGATGCGAGCGAATGTTACGCACGAGCACAAAACTTCACAAACGGCTAACAAAGACTTAGAAATTATTCATTGTTATTATTATTATTTTTTTTAAATGCACGGGACGATGGCTTTTAACCATATATTTTCTTTTTCTTTTTACGTATTTATTAATTTTACATTTTATATTAAATATCTTGGTTTTTCCTCCCTCTGAAAATCCTATTAAATGTTTAACAAGCCATCCTATAATAATAAAACAGCTATTAATGTAACAATACAATAAAACAAATATATTTAATGATGTTTTTTTCATAATTTTAACAATAGGCTAATGTATATTACTTTATATAGATTCTACAAGAAACACAAAACTTAAAAAAGAAATGATTTACAATTGCACACACAAGGTTTTGTGCAGCTTCGCTCATTGTAAAGGAAGATAATGTGCTTCGTACACCTGCAGGACCGCAAGCAAGGTCGCAGAGAAAATGCGGGCCGGAATTTGAGTGATGTGGGCATTTTCTATATGAACAAGTGGAATGGATTGGATACCGACGCACTAAAAGGGCTCTCTACCTTACGCTACAAAGTGAGGGGAAACTTAGTGAATAATAACAGGTTATATGATTATTTATTTAAACTCGTATTTGGGCCACTTTATAATGAATATGTCGGCATTTATTTGTAAAAACAAAACAAAAAAAAACACCAAATTATTTAGGGGGGCTTAAGAATATTTTAGGGGGGCTTGAGCCCCCCTAAAATAGGCCTAACAACGCCAATGACGTTAGATATATGCGTTTATGTTAGCCAGATTACACATCATTAGTGAGGAATTATGACGCCATACCCATAATTGCCCGTACTGTGCTGTAGGTAGGGATGGGTAGCGTTTACATTTGAACCAATACGGTTCCAATTCCCAATATCTGGGAATCGATACTGGTTTTAAACTGTACCAATTTTCAGTACTTTTGTGTATTATTAAAAAAGTATTACTGTATTTTATGGACTATGGAGTTCACCAGTACATAAGCCGCACCCACTGAATTTGACAAATAACCAATATTTGTCCACGTATAAGCCGCACCTGGCTATAAGTTTAGATGTATACGTTATTTATTTTGTAAATGTTTATTTACGTACCTTAATTGTTTCCAAACGGTGTCTGGAACACGGCAGTAAAACGGCCGATCAAACAAAACAGAAGTCAGCTAAACAGACTCAATAACTCGAGTTGCTGAATTTACTGAGGAATTTGTGAAAGTGAAACAAAACAAAAATAATGCCATTGTAAGTTAATAATACTAACACAGACTCTCGTGAACGTGTTAGCATATTAGCTAATGCTAGTGATGCTCGCTTGGTTACATTACGATAGCAGGTACAAATACCGTATTTCCTTGAATTAGCGCCGGGGCGGTGATTAATTTAAAACCTCTTCTCACTCCGGCGCTAACCAAAGGTATGCGGTGAATTTAGGCCTGCGCTTATAAATTTGAGTGTGATGTAAGGATACCATCATGAAAAGCACATTTAATAAAAAAAAATGTTATTATGGTCTTACCTTTACTTATAAATGAAGTCCATGCGCAGCTCCTTCTGAACAAAAGCATTGATAACTTGTTTATAGAAGTCTTCCTTATCTTTCTTTCTGTCTCGATGGAGATCTTCCTTTAATTATTATCTCCTGCTTCCATTGAAAGTCCACTTTAGAAAACTGTTTTATTTGAGATATGTAATCCTCCTTGTTAAAAGTGTTTTATTTGAGATATGTAATCCTCCTTGTTAAAAGTGTTTTATTTGAGATGTGTAATCCTCCTTGTTAAAAGTGCAGGCGAGAGGAAAAAATAAACCATCGCTGCTAACTGTTGCTGCTTGTTGTCACTACTTCTGCAGTTGAGTAGTAGCAAGAAGGATCACTAGCGCCCTCTACCACCAGGAGGCGGGAGTCATTTAATGACTCATATTTGACACACGCAGCTACGGTATATTAATAAAACATAGCTGCTTACTGTTCTTTTTAGCATATTCAATAGCTTGGACCTTAAATCCTACTGAATAGCTCTTTATCTTCTTCCCTTTATGCCATCAGCACATCCAACAATAATAACCATCTAACGCTGATGTTGACGTGGTTATTTCGACGCTGTATCCGACACAACAATGAGATGTCATGATTCAACTGGCTCAGCTGTGCTGTGGAAAGAAGCCTTCAGGACAGGTCACATGAGCATGGCAAGTGTGTTAGAGCTCCCACTGAAACGTTGCCCCCAACAGGTTTGACTGGAAACAGCTCATTATTATTCCTTTGAGTGACATAATTACACATTCTCGTCTTAAGTCGAGGCTGGAAACGAGAACGCAGAACAACCCGAGATAAACCGAGGGCTCACCAGACCTAAAAAAGTAATAACCCTCCGATGAAACGGCCGCGTGGACTCTGGTCCTCGTACTGGTTCGCTGTTCTCCGGAGCGACAAGATCTGCAGCTGTCGGCTTTACTGGAGCGTCTGGGGGGCGGGCGAGGTTTGGACTTGTGTTTTCTCAGCTTAAGACGCCGTCCTAAAGAGAACACCACCGCTTTGAGATGATGAGCTCACACACTTATTGAATTTTACCTTGAAACATTTTTTTTACCTTGAAAATAATTTTTTTACCTTGAAAATCATTTTTAACCTTGAAAAAAAAAATTTACCTTGAAAATTTTTTTTTACCTTCAAAATCATTTTTAACCTTGAAAAAAAAGTTTTACATTGAAAAAAATGTTTTACCGTGAAAACATTTTTTTACCTTGAAAATTTTTTTTACCTTGAAAATCATTTTTAACCTTGAAAAAAAAGTTTTACATTGAAAAAAAATTTTACCTTGAAAAATTTTTTTTACCTTGAAAAATTTTTTTACCTTGAAAATCATTTTTTACCTTGAAAATCATTTTTAACCTTGAAAAAAAAAATTTACCTTGTAAATTTTTTCTACCTTAAAAATTTTTTTTACCTTGAAAATCATTTTTAACCTTGAAAAAAAAAATTTACCTTGAAAATCATTTTTTACCTTGAAAATCATTATTTACCTTGAAAAAAAATGTTACCTTGAAAAAAATGTTTTATCTTCAAAATCATTTTTAACCTTGAAAAAAAAATTTACCTTGAAAAAAAAAATTAACTTGAAAATTTGTTTTTACCTTGAAAATCATTTTTTACCTTGAAAAAAAAATTTTACCTTGGAAACATTTTTTTACCTTGAAAATCATTTTTTACCTTGAAAATCATTTTTAACCTTGAAAAAAAAAATTTACCTTGAAAAGTTTTTTTTAGGCCAACAGTCGTCCCTTTTTGTACGTGAGCCAGCGTCTCTTGGGGCGGCTGGCCCTTCTTGAGACCTCTTTAGGACCACCCTTTCTAGATATATAAACATTTGTATTTACAACATATACATACTAGTTCCAAAGACATGCACCTGGGATAGGCCCCTCCCACCTCCAAAGACAGCACCTGGGGATAGGTTGATTGGCAACACTAAATGGTCCCTAGTGTGTGAATGTTGTCTGTCTATCTGTGTTGGCCCTGCGATGAGCTGGCGACTTGTCCAGGGTGTACCCCGCCTTCCGCCCGATTGTAGCTGAGATAGGCTCCAGCACCCCCCGCCACCCCGAAAGGGATAAGCGGTAGAAAATGGATGGATGGATGGATGGACAAATATAAAAAAAAGTAAGCTTTAAGTGAATTTTTTGTTTGTAATTGTTTTTTAATATTCATTATTTACTTCGTTATTACAGTATGTCTCTATATACATATTTGTTTTATTTATTTAATTAATGTTGGCCAAAGGTGGCACATTTCTATTTCTTACACACACTTGTTATTATGTTGGCCAGAGGGGGAGCACTTCAATTTTTTACACACACTTGTTATTTTATATGTTGACCACAGGGGGGAGCACTTCACATTTTTGCACACACTTGTTATTTCATATGCTGACCAGAGGGGGGAGCACTTCACATTTTTACACACACTTGTTATTTCATATGTTGACCAGAGGAGGAGCACTTCACATTTTTGCACACACTTGTTATTTCATATGTTGACCAGAGGGGGGAGCACTTCACATTTTTGCACACACTTGTTATTTCATATGCTGACCAGAGGGGGGAGCACTTCACATTTTTACACACACTTGTTATTTCATATGTTGACCAGAGGAGGAGCACTTCACATTTTTACACACAATTGTTATTTCATATGTTGACCAGAGGGGGGAGCACTTCACATTTTTGCACACACTTGTTATTTCATATGTTGACCAGAGGGGGGAGCACTTTTAAAAGCGACACACAGTCCATGTGAAAGGACCACCCTCCCTCTGTTTGACTTCATAAATGGTGTGTCAGTGACCGTGAAGTGTTTTATTTGAGACCACGGTACTTTCACAAATCCACAACATCAGACAAATATTGTCCGAGCTGTGAACAAAAACAATCAAGGCAAACGTCTCCCTTTAATGGCCTCTTCCCCCCCCCGGCTCAGCTCCGGGGTTTCCCGTCCCGGCTGGCACGGGTCCAGAATGTGCGTAGAAGGCCGTGGTTCAGAGAGTTCTAGCATTTGTGTGTGGATGCGTCTACACAGTCTAGCTTGACTAGGCCGCAGAAGAAGCTTAAAAAGCGAGGAGAGAATGAGTAAGTGCTTCTTGCAATCCGATCTTTCTGAGAGCCGCAGTGCTACTCAAGTGTTTCTGATCAAAACTGAGAAGCAGCGCCAAGTGAGCGGCTGTCAAAATGACTAATCAGTCTTCCCCCCACAGTTAATTGTTTGAAGGGCCTTGTACAATCTGCCATTGTTTTTGGTAGTCACGCATCTCCACATATTTTCTCGCGTTTGTGATTTGCAATGGATTTTTTTTCCTCCACTGCGACCGGAGTTGCAGCTGGAAGCAGAAGTCATGCAGCCAAAAAGAAGAAGAGGGGGGAGGGAAGGGAGCAACAATGGCCGGCTGAAAGTGGGTTAGGGTCATTGAGTTTTTCTTGCCATGAACTTGCAGACAGATTCAACACCTGGCGTACACGACTCCACATTGACAGAGATCTAAACCTCTCTAAACTCCCATCGTCCCAGATCTAAACCTTTAAACTCCCATCGTCCCAGATCTAAACCTCTCTAAACTCCCATCGTCCCAGATCTAAACCTCTCTAAATTCCCATCGTCCCAGATCTAAACTTCTCTAAACTCCCATCGTCCCAGATCTAAACCTCTCTAAACTCCCATCGTCCCAGATCTAAACCTCTCTAAACTCCCATCGTCCCAGATCTAAACCTCTCTAAACTCCCATCGTCCCAGATCTAAACCTCTCTAAACTCCCATCGTCCCAGATCTAAACCTCTCTAAACTCCCATCGCCCCAGATCCACGTTTAAGACGAGAAGGCCTGAAGGACAAAGTCAAATGTGATTGTGAGTCACAGTTAGCGGGGGTGTGAACACACTCTTGTCCTGACGTTCACCTAATGCTTGGGAACCGCTCTATGTTTCATGCAGCCTGCAGGTGCGCTTGTACTGCCTTCGTGGGAGGAACATTCCACAGCTCGCTCCTATCCAAACAGTAGCCTCAACAAGTTACATGCTGCCTACATCAATACTAGCACGTTACATGCTGCCTACATCAGTACTAGCACGTTACATGCTGCCTACATCAATACTAGCACGTTACATGCTGCCTACATCAATACTAGCACGTTACATGCTGCCTACATCAGTACTAGCACGTTACATGCTGCCTACATCAATACTAGCACGTTACATGCTGCCTACATCAATACTAGCACGTTACATGCTGCCTACATCAGTACTAGCACGTTACATGCTGCCTACATCAGTACTAGCACGTTACA
>NC_084563.2:155000-170000 GCF_033978685.3 Nerophis lumbriciformis
GTAAGTGACGTGTCTTCCGGTCGCAGTGTTATCTAAAACTGTAAGTGACGTGTCTTCCGGTCGCAGTGTTATCTAAAACTGTAAGTGACGTGTCTTCCGGTCGCAGTGTTATCTAAAACTGTAAGTGACGTGTCTTCCGGTCGCAGTGTTGTCTAAAACTGTAAGTGACGTGTCTTCCGGTCGCAGTGTTATCTAAAACTGTAAGTGACGTGTCTTCCGGTCGCAGTGTTATCTAAAACTGTAAGTGACGTGTCTTCCGGTCGCAGTGTTATCTAAAACTGTAAGTGACGTGTCTTCCGGTCGCAGTGTTATCTAAAACTGTAAGTGACGTGTCTTCCGGTCGCAGTGTTATCTAAAACTGTAAGTGACGTGTCTTCCGGTCGCAGTGTTATCTAAAACTGTAAGTGACGTGTCTTCCGGTCGCAGTGTTATCTAAAACTGTAAGTGACGTGTCTTCCGGTCGCAGTGTTATCTAAAACTGTAAGTGACGTGTCTTCCGGTCGCAGTGTTATCTAAAACTGTAAGTGACGTGTCTTCCGGTCGCAGTGTTATCTAAAACTGTAAGTGACGTGTCTTCCGGTCGCAGTGTTATCTAAAACTGTAAGTGACGTGTCTTCCGGTCGCAGTGTTGTCTAAAACTGTAAGTGACGTGTCTTCCGGTCGCAGTGTTGTCTAAAACTGTAAGTGACGTGTCTTCCGGTCGCAGTGTTGTCTAAAACTGTAAGTGACGTGTCTTCCGGTCGCAGTGTTATCTAAAACTGTAAGTGACGTGTCTTCCGGTCGCAGTGTTATCTAAAACTGTAAGTGACGTGTCTTCCGGTCGCAGTGTTATCTAAAACTGTAAGTGACGTGTCTTCCGGTCGCAGTGTTATCTAAAACTGTAAGTGACGTGTCTTCCGGTCGCAGTGTTATCTAAAACTGTAAGTGACGTGTCTTCCGGTCGCAGTGTTATCTAAAACTGTAAGTGACGTGTCTTCCGGTCGCAGTGTTATCTAAAACTGTAAGTGACGTGTCTTCCGGTCGCAGTGTTATCTAAAACTGTAAGTGACGTGTCTTCCGGTCGCAGTGTTATCTAAAACTGTAAGTGACGTGTCTTCCGGTCGCAGTGTTATCTAAAACTGTAAGTGACGTGTCTTCCGGTCGCAGTGTTATCTAAAACTGTAAGTGACGTGTCTTCCGGTCGCAGTGTTATCTAAAACTGTAAGTGACGTGTCTTCCGGTCGCAGTGTTATCTAAAACTGTAAGTGACGTGTCTTCCGGTCGCAGTGTTATCTAAAACTGTAAGTGACGTGTCTTCCGGTCGCAGTGTTATCTAAAACTGTAAGTGACGTGTCTTCCGGTCGCAGTGTTATCTAAAACTGTAAGTGACGTGTCTTCCGGTCGCAGTGTTATCTAAAACTGTAAGTGACGTGTCTTCCGGTCGCAGTGTTATCTAAAACTGTAAGTGACGTGTCTTCCGGTCGCAGTGTTATCTAAAACTGTAAGTGACGTGTCTTCCGGTCGCAGTGTTATCTAAAACTGTAAGTGACGTGTCTTCCGGTCGCAGTGTTATCTAAAACTGTAAGTGACGTGTCTTCCGGTCGCAGTGTTATCTAAAACTGTAAGTGACGTGTCTTCCGGTCGCAGTGTTATCTAAAACTGTAAGTGACGTGTCTTCCGGTCGCAGTGTTATCTAAAACTGTAAGTGACGTGTCTTCCGGTCGCAGTGTTATCTAAAACTGTAAGTGACGTGTCTTCCGGTCGCAGTGTTATCTAAAACTGTAAGTGACGTGTCTTCCGGTCGCAGTGTTATCTAAAACTGTAAGTGACGTGTCTTCCGGTCGCAGTGTTATCTAAAACTGTAAGTGACGTGTCTTCCGGTCGCAGTGTTATCTAAAACTGTAAGTGACGTGTCTTCCGGTCGCAGTGTTATCTAAAACTGTAAGTGACGTGTCTTCCGGTCGCAGTGTTATCTAAAACTGTAAGTGACGTGTCTTCCGGTCGCAGTGTTATCTAAAACTGTAAGTGACGTGTCTTCCGGTCGCAGTGTTATCTAAAACTGTAAGTGACGTGTCTTCCGGTCGCAGTGTTATCTAAAACTGTAAGTGACGTGTCTTCCGGTCGCAGTGTTGTCTAAAACTGTAAGTGACGTGTCTTCCGGTCGCAGTGTTATCTAAAACTGTAAGTGACGTGTCTTCCGGTCGCAGTGTTGTCTAAAACTGTAAGTGACGTGTCTTCCGGTCGCAGTGTTATCTAAAACTGTAAGTGACGTGTCTTCCGGTCGCAGTGTTATCTAAAACTGTAAGTGACGTGTCTTCCGGTCGCAGTGTTATCTAAAACTGTAAGTGACGTGTCTTCCGGTTGCAGTGTTATCTAAAACTGTAAGGATTGTAAACGGATGCAGCAAAGGCTGACTGCAACCATCACACACACGTTTGTTTAGCAGGCAACAATTTCATTTCACGCTCATTTGGAAAAGCCATCACGGAGCTCTTGTGTCTCCAGAAGGAAAGTGTTCCAAAAGACGCGCATTAAGACTCCAATCTCTTCCAGGAGACGGCGTTTATCAGAAGCACTCTGTGCACCATTAGTGAGGCAATGGCCTGATGCGACGTTTCCCTTCTTGTCAACCCCAGGCCTCCGCTTTGCTTCCCAACATGTCATGCTCTGAACCTTGGCACTGAACCAGCCACGTGTGTAGCAAAAATAAGGTTTTCATACCACACCACCTCTCTTACCCTCTGTGGGTTTGTAGTCCATCAAAGTCTGTATCTGTTGGCAGGGTTTTTGTTTTGGGGAGACTTGTTCTTGTTAATCACACGTTCACTTAAGTTGCAAGCTCTCAGTACGAGCGTGGTGCCAGTCCTCAGTCCTTTGCTTGTTGCCTGACTTCAAAGCAAACTCTCATTTCCTCTGAAAGGAAGCCTTTGAGTCAGATTTCCTGCACCTTAGGAAACCCTAGATTAGATGAACCTAATTCTCCAGAAGTACAAAATCAATGGCTGTAAATACACGGTACGGTTTTTAACGTCAGCTTGGAAATAGTCAATCCGAGAAAAGAAGGGAAATGGTTTAATACCTTTGGATTCATCACTCATCTTGGTGTACTTTTCTCTCCCTAGGATTCCGAAAGATCAGCCTGGATGATCTGCGTAAGGCCTACATCGTCAAGGATGTGCAGCAGTACATCCTCCACCGCCTGGACCAGGAGGAAGCCCTGAGGCAACACCTCACCAAGGAGACGGCGGAGATGCTCAACCAACTCCACATTAAGAGCAGCGGATGCTTCCTGTACCTGGAGCGAGTACTGGACGGCGTGGTGGAGAACTTCATCATGTTGCGCGAGATCCGTGACATCCCCGGCACGCTCAATGGCCTCTACCTTTGGCTCTGCCAGAGACTTTTTGTCAGGAAACAGTTTGCCAAAGTCCAGCCCATCCTAAACGTCATCTTGGCCACTTGCAGGCCCCTCAAGGTCAAGGAACTGTACCACGCAGTTTGGACCAAAAACATGACACTGACAATGGAGGAGTTTCAAAAAAAGATGGACATTCTCTCCAAGTTGTTGGTGGATGGTTTTGGAAGTACTAAAATCCTTTTCCACTACAGTTTTGCAGAGTGGCTTCTGGACGTGAAGCATTGCACACAAAAGTACCTGTGCAACGCCGCAGAGGGACACAGAATGTTGGCTATGAGTTCCACCTGCCGAGCAAAGCAGCTTAAACCACATGAAGTGCAGGAGTTTGCACTTCACCTTATCAACTCCAATTTGCAGATGGAGCCGTCAAATCTGGCTCTTTGGATGGTCTGGAATGGGACACCAGCAAAAGACTCTTTGACCACTTCGATACCAAGAGAGCAGGAGGTCTTGCAACTTCTGGTGAAAGCTGGAGCTCACATCAACAGTGAAGATGACCACTCCTCGTGTATCGTGCAACAGGCTCTGGAGAGAGAAGACTCAATACGGACATTACTCGACAACGGGGCCTCTGTGAACCAGTGCGACTCCAGCAGTAGAACTCTTCTCTCCAACGCAGCCTATAGCGGCAATCTCGACGTGGTCAACTTACTCATCTCTCGAGGAGCAAACATGGAGCTGGAGGACAACCACGGACAGACCGCACTTACCCTCGCCGCCCGACAGGGCCACACCAAGGTGGTCAACTGTCTCATTGGCTGCGAGGCCAACATAAACCACACGGATCACGATGGGTGGACGGCACTACGATCAGCAGCCTGGGGAGGACACTCAGAGGTTGTTTCTGCTCTGCTTTACGCTGGCGCCAAAGTGGACTGTGCCGATGCCGACGGAAGGACGGCCTTGAGAGCGGCGGCTTGGGGAGGTCACGAAGACATCGTGTTGAACCTTCTTCAACACGGGGCCGAGGTCAACAAGGCCGACAATGAAGGAAGAACAGCTCTTATTGCCGCTGCTTACATGGGACACAGAGAGATAGTGGAGCATCTCTTGGACCACGGGGCGGAGGTCAATCATGAAGATGTGGACGGTAGGACCGCCCTCTCAGTCGCAGCTCTCTGTGTCCCCGCTAGCAAAGGCCACGCCTCTGTTGTTAGCCTTCTCATTGACAGGGGAGCCGAGGTAGACCACTGTGACAAAGACTGCATGACCCCCCTCCTCGTGGCCGGCTACGAAGGACACGTCGATGTAGTTGATCTACTTCTGGAAGGTGGAGCCGACGTGGATCACACGGACAACAACGGACGCACCCCCCTCCTCGCAGCGGCGTCCATGGGCCACGCATCCGTCGTGAACACGTTGCTGTTTTGGGGTGCTGCTGTCGACAGCATTGACAGCGAGGGACGGACAGTGCTGAGCATTGCCTCTGCTCAGGGTAACGTGGAGGTGGTCAGAACTCTGCTGGACAGAGGTCTGGATGAGAACCACCGAGACGACGCAGGCTGGACTCCGCTGCACATGGCGTCATTCGAAGGCCACCGCCAAGTGTGTGAAGCCCTCATTGAACAAGGTGCCCGTTGCGTGGAGGTGGACAATGATGGCAGAATACAGCTGATACTTTCTGCACAAGAGGGACATTATGACTGCGTGCAAATTCTCCTGGACAACAAGTCGTGCATTGACCAGCGTGGATACGACGGCAGGAACGCTCTCAGGGTGGCTGCGCTGGAAGGCCACAGGGACATTGTTGAACTGCTGCTGAGCCACGGTGCGGACATAGACTTCAAAGACGCAGACGGACGCCCGACGCTTTACATATTGGCACTTGAAAACCAGCTAGCGATGGCAGAGTATTTCCTGGAAAATGGAGCAAACGTGGAAGCCTGCGACACTGAGGGAAGAACCGCCCTCCACGTGTCCTGCTGGCAAGGGCATGTTGAAATGGTGAGGCTGCTGATCAACTACCATGCTGACGTGAATTCTAGCGACAATGAGAAGCGCTCTGCCCTCCAGTCTGCGGCCTGGCAAGGCCACACCAAAGTTGTGCAGTTTTTGATTGACAACGGCACACGTGTGGACCACACGTGCAACCAGGGAGCGACGGCCTTGGGCATCGCAGCCCAAGAGGGTCACATTGACGTCGTGCAAATACTCCTTGAAAACGGTGCTGACCCAAACCACGCTGACCAGTTTGGGCGTACGGCTATGAGAGTGGCGGCAAAAGGCGGCCACTCCACCATTATCAAACTTTTGGAAAAGTATGGAGCGTCAACTCTAAACGGCAGCAATCCATCTCCAGTGCACACCATGGATGACAAAATGTCTGTGACCGTTAAAATGCAGTCCCTCACCATCAAATCAAGCAGTTCTGGCAGCACCGGCGCAGGAGATGTGCAGTCAGCTGGACGTGGTCTACCCAATGGACCTGTCCATGCGTTCAGTTCCCCATCGGAATCCCCCGATTCCACCGTAGACAGACAGAAATCCTCGCTGTCAAATAATTCGCTCAAGAGCTCAAAAAACTCTTCCCTGAGAACCACCTCGTCCACAGCCACGGCTCAGACCGTGCCCATCGACAGCTTCCACGCTTTGACATTCACAGAACAAATCCAACAACACTCGCTGCCTCGCACCCGCAGCAGACAGTCCATGGTCTCCCCGTCCTCCACCACAAAATCCAGCAGCCAGCAGCCTCCATCGCCATCCGGCGACTTTGACTGGTCGCTGCTGAAACCCGGTCTCAAGTCGTCAAAGGGAACCAAGATCGGAAATGGAACGAATAACAGTGAAAAAACAGCGGCGGACAAGAAAAAAACGAAGAATGGCGGCTCCAACCAAGGTCAGGTTCTTGAGTACGAGATGACCCAGTTTGACCAAAGGGTGGCTCTCAATAAATCCGTGGCCAACATTGCGGTGAAGGATCCTAATTGCAAGATCTTTATTGGCGGATCCATCCAGCAGGAGCAGGGACACAACCAGGACCAGCTCTTCATCCAGCAGCAGAGCTTGGCTGAGAAGAAGAGGAACGGCATCATGACCAACCCCAACTATCATCTACAAGGTAATCAGGTGTTCCTGGGCAGGGTGTCGGTTCCCCGAACGGCGCAAAACAGGGGCCACCAGGACGTCCTGGAGAGCTACCCTGTGGGTGAAACGGAGCTAAGTCTGAAACAAGCCCTCAAACTGCAGCTGGAAGGATCCGACCCCGGGTTCAACTACAAAAAAGAGACTCCGCTATAGTCTGTTGTTGTCGCCAGGACAGAGACTGAACTGCACTCGGCACAACCATCTTGGATCTAATCAGACTTGCATGACCAAAGTCTCCATCTGGAAGCAAAGGCCGCTTCCTTCCTGGGAAACACAAAGTCTGCCTCTTCCCGCGCCGTCTCCCATATCTTGAAGGGGGAACGTGCCAGAACAACTGTTTCCACAAGTCCAGTTTTGTGAGCTGATATGCAACGTGCCTACAGCCTAATTTAATATATTTCATTCAAGGGATGCACTTTTCTTTTAGTCACGCTTTAGCAAATCTTCTTCGGTCCTCCTTCACACTTCAGTGCATCAGGACCAATCAGAGGAGGGGAATAAGTGATAGGCCACACCCCCAAATATTCCCCAGCAGCTTTGTTAAGAAGTCATATTTATTTTTGGAAAAAAAGCCACTTTTTTGTTGCATTACTCTCGACCTTGGTGCATTACTCTCGACCTTGGTGCTGCCTTGGATTCTTACCTGGATGCTCACAAAAGGAAAAAAACGACATTTTGTCCCTATGGGATCTTTGTGTTCTTATTTGTGTGTTTATATTTTCTGTGAGTGCTTAAGAATATTTAAATGGATCCATTGTGGGTTTTATTTCTGGTGCTAAAAGTGTCAAGTAGGCTGAGGAACCTCACAACTCTCATTTGTGGGCGGCGGCTTAGACAAGGTGAGAAGTGGGAATTAAGGCCAAAATTGGAACAACACACACGTATACTTCCTAAACCTTGGAACAACACACACGTATACTTCCTAAACCTTGGAACAACACACACGTATACTTCCTAAACCTTGGAACAGCACACACATATATTTCCTAAACCTTGGAACAACACACACGTATACTTCCTAAACCTTGGAACAACACACACGTATACTTCCTAAACCTTGGAACAACACACTCGTATACTTCCTAAACCTTGGAACAGCACACACGTATACTTTCTAAACCTTGGTATAAACACACACGTAGTAGAAGTACAAGTACCTACAGTATGTAGATAAGTACAAGTACCTACAGTATGTAGAGAAGTACAAGTACCTACAGTATGTGGAAAAGTACAAGTACCTACAATATGTGGAGAAGTACAAATACCTACAATATGTAGAGAAGTACAAGTACCTACAGTATGTGGAGAAGTACAAGTACCTACAATATGTGGAGAAGTACAAGTACCTACAATTTGTGGAAAAGTACAAGTACCTACAATATGTGGAGAAGTACAAGTACCTACAGTATGTAGAGAAGTACAAGTACCTACAGTATGTAGAGAAGTACAAGTACCTACAGTATGTGGAGAAGTACAAGTACCTACAATTTGTGGAAAAGTACAAGTACCTACAATATGTGGAGAAGTACAAATACCTACAATATGTAGAGAGGTACAAGTACCTACAGTATGTGGAGAAGTACAAGTACCTACAATATGTGGAGAAGTACAAGTACCTACAGTATGTAGAGAAGTACAAGTACCTACAGTATGTGGAGAAGTACAAGTACCTACAATTTGTGGAAAAGTACAAGTACCTACAGTATGTGGAGAAGTACAAGTACCTACAGTATGTAGAGAAGTACAAGTACCTACAGTATGTAGAGAAGTACAAGTACCTACAGTATGTAGAGAAGTACAAGTACCTACAGTATGTAGAGAAGTACAAGTACCTACAGTATGTAGATAAGTACAAGTACCTACAATATGTAGAGAAGTACAAGTACCTACAATATGTAGAGAAGTACAAGTACCTACAGTATGTAGAGAAGTACAAGTACCTACAGTTTTACTAGTGTGTACAAGTGGGCAAAGGAAGACCATGACACATGAATAGAACTTAAAAGTTGTTAGTATTTCTGTTGTCTGGAGTGTAAAAGTACATTTCTCACCTTCATTTCAAAGCATTCCTGTATCATCAAAAGGTTTTTTCTCATGTATATTACAAAACTGCTTAATAAACACATATTTGCTTTACTGCTGGGAAACTAGCTGCTGTCTGCTTGTGTCTGCTCCACCTTTTACACCACTTGTATGTCTGCTCCACCTTTTACACCACCTGTATGTCTGCTCCACCTTTTACACCACTTGTATGTCTGCTCCACCTTTTACACCACTTGTATGTCTGCTCCACCTTTTACACCACTTGTATGTTTGCTCCACCTTTTACACCACTTGTATGTCTGCTCCACCTTTTACACCACGTGTATGTCTGCTCCACATTTTACACCACGTGTATGTCTGCTCCACCTTTTACACCACCTGTATGTCTGCTCCAACCTTTTACACCACCTGCATGTCTGCTCCACCTTTTACACCACTTGCATGTCTGCTCCACCTTTTACACCACTTGTATGTCTGCTCCACCTTTTACACCACTTGTATGTCTGCTCCACCTTTTACACCACTTGTATGTCTGCTCCACCTTTTACACCACCTGTATGTCTGCTCCACCTTTTACACCACCTGTATGTCTGCTCCACCTTTTACACCACTTGCATGTCTGCTCCACCTTTTACACCACTTGCATGTCTGCTCCACCTTTTACACCACTTGTATGTCTGCTCCACCTTTTACACCACTTGTATGTCTGCTCCACCTTTTACACCACTTGTATGTCTGCTCCACCTTTTACACCACCTGTATGTCTGCTCCACCTTTTACACCACCTGTATGTCTGCTCCACCTTTTACACCACCTGTATGTCTGCTCCACCTTTTAAACCACTTGTATGTCTGCTCCACCTTTTACACCACTTGTATGTCTGCTCCACCTTTTTCCACCACCTGTATGTCTGCTCCACCTTTTACACCACTTGTATGTCTGCTCCACCTTTTACACCACTTGTATGTCTGCTCCACCTTTTACACCACTTGTATGTCTGCTCCACCTTTTACACCACCTGTATGTCTGCTCCACCTTTTACACCACTTGTATGTCTGCTCCACCTTTTACACCACTTGTATGTCTGCTCCACCTTTTACACCACCTGTATGTCTGCTCCACCTTTTACACCACTTGTATGTCTGCTCCACCTTTTACACCACTTGTCCATTTATTGACATGCTGTGTTCTTTAAACTCAACTCATACTCATGTTCATTAAAATGTAAATAAATAAGTTCATTGAAATGCAAATAAATATGTTCATAAACACGTTCCAAAAAATGTCATTAACATGCAAATAAACATGTTGACAAACATACAAATAAACATGTTCATTAACATGCAAATAAACATGTTCATTAACATGCAAATAAACATGTTCACAAACATACAAATAAACATGTTCATTAACATGCAAATAAACATGTTCATTAACATGCAAATAAGTATGTTTATCAACATATGTTAACAAGTATTGTCATTAAAATGTTCATAAAAACGTAAATAAGACATGTTCATAAATGTATTCATAAACATGTAAAAAAAAAGTCATAAACAAGTTATCAAATATGTTCATAAATGTTATTATTGTCATTAATATGTTCAAGTTAAAGTAGCAATGATTGTCACACACACACACACACACACTAGGTGTGATGAAATTATCCTCTGCATTTGACCCATCACCCACAGGGGAGCAGTGAGCAGCAGCGGTGGCCGCGCCCGGGAATCATTTTGGTGATTTAACCCCCAATTCCAAGCCTTGATGCTGAGTGCCAAGCAGGGAGGTAATGGCTCCCATTTTTATAGTCTTTGGTATGACTCGGCCGGGGTTTGAACTCACAACCTACCCATCTCAGGGCGGACACTCTAACCACTAGGCCACTGTGCTGGTGTCCATTCATGTGAATAAACAGTCACATGTTTATGAACATGATCATAAATATATATTTTTGAACATGTTTATGAACATTATCACAAATATGTTTATGAACATGATCATAAGTATATATATTTTTGAACATGTTCATAAATACGTTAACTTCTTACATATTTAGTTGACATCTTTAAGTCTGTATGATTTCTTTCATTTGTGTTTATTTGTACACAAAATGATTTTCCTGCCATTTTCACTTCATAACTTTTATTTTTTTTTTACTTTTATGATGACTTTTTTTTGTCATTGCTCTCCTCAACTTCCTTTTGTTTATTGTGGAAACTCTTTTCTTTTCTCCTCCCTCCCTTCTTCCCTTCCTCCCTCGCTCTCAGACCTGCTGCACAGTTCATGTCAGGACAACACACACACACACATACACACACACACACATACAAACACACACACACACACACACACACTTTGATTGAATGCAAGTGGTGTGTGACGGTGCTCAGGGACAGATGGAGAACAGTGAAGAAGAAGAAGAAGAAGATGAAGGAGATGAAGGAGAAGAATGATGGACAAAGACAGAGAAGTCACATGACATCACAGGTCACATGACATCACAGGTCACATGACATCACAGGTCACATGACATCACCTCTGATCAAAGTATATTCCTAAAAAGAGCAGAGTGTTTTTGTCACATAGAGGATCTTTGTCATGGAGTTTTCTGCTGTGAACGTCTGCTCACTTCCTGTGTGACTTTCAGTCTTCATATTGTTGTGTTCAAAGTGACTTGTTGTTGTTCTTCACTCGTTCACAACCTTTGTGTGACTTCATGCTTTTATTCTTGTAAAGTTTTGTTTTAGCTGTGTCATCATTTGTGTCGTTACCTGTGTTGTTGTTTTATTTGTGTTTGTTATTGTTGTTGTATGTTATTGTTGTAATTTGTGTTTTTATTTGTTATTTTGTCCCCCTTTTCATTTTGTCATTAGTGTTGTAATTTATGTCATTATTTGTGTTTTTGTCATTTGTGTAATTTATGTATTTATTTTTGTTTTTGTTTGTGTCTAGTTGTGTTAATTGTAATTGTGTTATTTGTGACATTGACTTTGTGTAATTTGTGTGTTGTGTTTTTAATTTGTTATTGTGTTGTGTCAATATTTTTGTCAATATTTATTTTTTGTGTGTCATTATTTGTGTCATTAGTGTTGTTATTTTTTATTTTATTTGTGTCGTTGTCCTTTGTCTTGTTAGTGTATTGATTGGTGGTGCTATTGTGTTGTCATTTGTGTTGTTTTTTTATTATTTGTGTCATTGTCCTTTGTCTTGTTAGTGTATTGATTGGTGGTGTTATTGTGTTTTTATTATTTGTGTTGTTTTTTTATTTGTGGTGTTGTCCTTTGTGTTGTTATTTTTCATGTTTTTTGTATTACAAACGTTTGTTTAGGCCATGTCACCATACACCATATATATGTGGATGACATATTATACAATACTTTGTGTACTTTATGCAGTAGTGTATGAAATATTATACAGTACATTGTGTACTTTATGCAGTAGTGTATGAAGTATTATACAGTACTTGGTGTACTTTATGCAGTAGTGTATGAAGTATTATACAGTACTTTGTGTACTTTATGCAGTAGTGTATGAAGTATTATACAGTACTTTGTGTACTTTATGCAGTACTTCATAACAATCTGCTGGGATGGAAAAAAGAGAACATGGAAAAGCTGCCATTTCCTAACACCATCTGCTAGTGTGTGTGTGTGTGTGTGTGTGTGTGTGTGTGTGTGTGTGTGTGTGTGTGTCACACCAAGAAGGAGGTGTTGGACGTGAGCCGAGTGTTAAAGGTTGTAATTATTCTGATGAATATTGGTTAGCGGTGTGGTTGCCATGGTGATAAGAGGTCCTCTCCTAGGTCCCACAAGGCACAGATGACACTCCTGACTTCCTGTCTGACTGCACTAACAAAATAAAAGTAGCTTACATAACAGTGACACTCCTGACTTCCTGTCTGACTGCACTAACAAAATAAAAGTACCTTACATAACAGTGACAGTGATGACTTCCTGTCTGACTGCACTAACAAAATAAAAGTAGCTTACATAACAGTGACACTCCTGACTTCCTGTCTGACTGCACTAACAAAATAAAAGTACCTTACATAACAGTGACAGTGATGACTTCCAGTCTGACTGCGCTAACAAAATAAAAGTACCTTACATAACAGTGACAGTGATGACTTCCTGTCTGACTGCGCTAACAAAATAAAAGTACCTTACATAACAGTGACAGTGATGACTTCCTGTCTGACTGCGCTAACAAAATAAAAGTAGCTTACATAACAGTGATGACTTCCTGTCTGACTGCGCTAACAAAATAAAAGTAGCTTACATAACAGTGATGACTTCCTGTCTGACTGCACTAACAAAATAAAAGTAGCATTTTAGCATACTAGCTATTTTTTTAAATTAATTTAGCAATTATACACCTCAGAGTCAGATATTTTAGTACTTCATTACTCTCTCTCTCTCTCTCTTATCCTCCGCTTATTCCCTTTGGGGTCACGGGGGGCGCTGGAGCCTATCTCAGCTACAATCAGGCGGAAGGCGGGGTACACCCTGGACAAGTCGCCACCTCATCGCAGGGCCATACTTCATTACTGTTAACTGTAATAATGCTTTTGTTCGTATGTTAGCACGATAGCTTGTTTAGCCAATTTTGCAGCTATTTATTTTGGTACTTCATAAATGCTAACCGTAATCAGGCTATTATTGGTATTTTAACGCATTACTGTTAGCATGCTAGCTTTTTTTAGCCAATTTTGCAACTATACAACAAGAGTCATATATTTTGGTACTTGACGCATGCTGATGTTAGCATTAGCATACTAGCTATTTTTTTAAATTAATTTAGCAATTATACACCTCAGAGTCAGATATTTTAGTACTTCATTATTGTTAACCGTAATAATGCTTTTGTTCGTATGTTAGCATGATAGCTTGTTTAGCCAATTTTGCAGCTATTTATTTTGGTACTTCATAAATGCTAACCGTAATCATGCTATTATTGGTATTTCAACGCATTACTGTTAGCATGCTAGCTTTTTTTTAGCCAATTTTGCAACTATACAACAAGAGTCGTATATTTTGGTACTTGACGCATGCCGATGTTAGCATTTTAGCATAATAACATTAGCATACTAGCTATTTTTTTAATTAATTTAGCAAGTATACACCTCAGAGTCAGATATTTTAGTACTTCACTATTGTTAACCGTAAGCATGTTTTTGTCGGTATGTTAGCGCAGTACTGTTAGCATACTAACTTTTTTAGACAATTTTGCAGCTATATTTTGGTACTTCATAAATGCTAACTGTAAGCATGCTATTGTTGGTATGTTAACGCATTACTGTCAGCTTTTTTCTTGCCAATTTTGCAGCTATACAACTCAGTCGTATATTTTGATACTTGACGCACGCCGACGTTAGCATTTTAGCATATTAACATTATAATGTGGGCTTTTTTTCAGTTAATTTAGCAAGTATACACCTCAGAGTCATACATTCTAGTGCTTCATTATTGCTAACCGTGAGCATGCTTTTGTTGGTGTGTTAGCATGTTAGCATGCTAGCTTTTAGAAAGGTTTGACTTTGACTGGTTTTGAAAGTAAAACATTTGAATATTTCAGTCTGGTTGAGGGACTTGATGGTTGTTTGGTAAAGGAAATCCAAGATGAGGAAGCCAAGTCAGCAAGTTTAGCAAAGAAGAGAAGTTGCTTCTTGACGTTAAAGCTAACTTCCTGGTTGCGTGCTAACAATCCCTTGGCAGCTGCGTCAGAGGAAAGAGAAAACGTCCTCCAGCGACTTCATTTGTCACCGCCGGGCTTCTGCCGCTCTGAAAGAAAAGAATGAAGCATCTGAGCGCTGCGTCTTTTTTGTAAGAATGTGATTGAAAGCAGACATTTTCCCTCGACTGACAAATGAAAGGATGCGGCGGCCATTTTGGTAGGCTTCACCTTTCCCTGGAAGAAGTAGAAAATGTTCTTTTCCTGTGAAGTTGCTGAAGAGACAAAGTGAAATGTTCACAGTTAGCACGCTGGCCACATAGCAAAAAGATATGAGCAAGATTAGCTAAAAAGGCTAGCAAGCTAACAGTATTATGCAAACAACAGCCCTCTTACAGTTAGCATTTGTGAAATACCCAAATATATGACATTGGAGTGTGTACCTGAAAAACTAGCATGCTAAAGTGCTAACAGTAGCGTGTGTCACGTACCAAAATATTTTACTCTGCAATGCGTACCTATAGAAATGTTAGCATGCCAACGTTAGCATACATCAAGAACCAATATATATATATACATATATATATATATATATATGTATATATATATATACAGTATATATACATACATACATACATTATGTATATATATATATATATATATATATATATATATATGTGCATATATATATGTATATATATACATATATATACATATATATGTATATATACATAATGTATGTATATATATATATGTATATATATATACACATATATATGTATATATACATATATATGTAT